>NC_084982.1:3950422-4250422 GCF_963691925.1 Scomber scombrus | reverse complement strand
CAATGTTTTATCAGATTTTATTTAGTGCCTTTTCCTTTCCTGCGTGACAGTAGCTGCTATTCGGCTCTGTTCTTGATTTTCTGCACAGTGGCAGACTCGTTGTGGTGTGATGATAAAGTACTGGTGTCTAGGCCACTGGCACCAGCAGTGATCCACGGGCACTCTGCTGGACACACCCTGACTACTTGGCTCGTCTGTCTCATCCATCTCCCCCTCTTCTCCCATAAGTGAAGGATTCCAGCGCCGCAATCATTTGTTCTGTGGGTGAAGGGTTAGGATGCACTCCTATACATGTGTTAGACTGAGAATGTGACTCTACTACTGTGTGTAGTGCTGGATAAGCACAAATATAGCCAAGACAGCTTTTTTTCCCCAACAAGTACTCATAATTCGGGTTTTAATGGATCTGGATTTTGAGTATTTTGCAGATTTTGCCCATGTTGGAATGTCCAGTTAGCAGTTCATTTCACTGCTAACTCTGTTTTTCTCTGGAGGCTGCAGACAAATATGTGATACCTCAATTCAACTGCTAGAAATGACTAAGCTCACACTACCACTCCCAGTTCCATGGTCTGTTCAAGCAGTAGGTGCAGCAGCAAGAACAATATCCTTCCCTGAATTCTCACCCACAAACAACTGAGTTTGATGGAACATACTACCAAGCAGTAGATACATCTAAAGGGGAACCCAACTGCAGGTCTGCACAGTGGTAAATGGGAACTTTTCCCTCGTGCTACCTGGCTGGCTGTGGCTCAGGAGGTAGAGGTCGTCCACTAATCGGATGATTGGTGGTTTGATTCCCACCTACTCCAGTCCACACGTTGGGAAAGATTGCACCCAAAGGCTCTGCTGTTGGTTTGTAAATGATGAGCAGGAACCTTGCATGGCAGCCTGCTATCAGCATATGAATGTGGCTTTTTAATGTAAAAGTGCTTTGAGTGCTCAGGATATTAGAAAGGGGCTATACAAATACAGTCCATTTATCATTTACCCTCAATCTTTTTTATTATTAGCAATCCTCTTGAAAAACCAACAGTAAATTCAACCTATTGCCTAATCTGAAAGTCTATGTCCGTTTTTAATTGTCAATTTAGGAATGGTTACTCTAAATGCCACTTTTCAATCCTCTGGATCCTTTGATCCATCTATATAAATCTGTAAGGATGAACTCCATTCTTGTTGCAGATGAGACTTAATTTCCTTGACTATATCTCCTGATTTCTATCTTGTTATTATTCAGTAGCTAAGCATAGATCAGCTTCAGGTTCTGGGATAATCCATGATGGTAGAACTAACCAACAGACCAGAGGGCACACATTAATATACCGATTTCTTCTACCTTAGCTTATTTCCAAACTTTTTTTTTTGCCTTTCCTGCTCTACTTCCATTTTAACAGAGGCAATTGAATAGTGAACAGTTTGGAAGGTGAATGGTGGGTGTCTAGTAACTGGATAACTGGTGTACAGTTTGGGTAGGGTTTGAAATAAAGGGCTATCCATAAGGGGCTCACCATTTGCAGTCCACTCCCTCATCTAAGAGTATATAAATAACTGCAGACAAATAAATCATGTTTGTTTCAAAGGTATTCTATTAAAAAAACAGTTAACTGGAAAGTTGAATACAGTTCAAGAAGAATGAAAAACCACTGCAGGCAGATTCATTCATCTTTGTAATGGTGTTGGTAAAGTTACTGGCAATTCAAGTATTTTGTTTGCTCTGCACAATATATATATATACGCTACTGCTGCTGCACTTTACTATTTATACATCCATCTATTTATCTGTAATATATACTTCTTTTTTTTTTCAGTGTACAGTGTAGAGATTTAAGGTGATGTGGGCTGTCCTTTTAGTTTTGGTCGGAACTTTTGAATAAGTTGCAGGTGCCTGGTGTTTTTAGGAAGTCCTGTCAGATGACCAATTGCAGTAAGTAATTTTAATGTAAACTTCAGACTTAAAATATAGAATTGGGTTGGCTGATTATAAACTGCCTTTTATATCATTTTACCAGAAAATGGTACGTTTTCGATGGGTCTGAAGTTGCTCAGGGTAGAGGAATTTAAGTTACTGTTTTTTTTATTTTTTAATAAGGGCTTAACAGCAGCAGTTTTCAAAGATGAATGAAAGGTGCCAGATAGAAGTGATGCATTCACTATATTAAGAACATCTGTTTCTATGGAGTTGAAATCATTTTTTTTTATAGTTAGTGGGCAAACTGTCAAAACAAGTTGATGAATTAAGCTGCTGCACTATTCCTAATAAGATATCTGTGTTGATGGGGCTCAACTGTGTAGTTGAGAAGATGAAGCTTTGGTTCAGGCTTGAGCTATTCTCACATCTGATATCTTCAATTTTATTTTTAAAAAAGGATCAAAATTCATCACACTTATCAGCAGAGAGAAATTCAGGAGCTATTTGTGGGATTTGTCAGTCTCTCTACTGTAGCAAATAAAGTGTGATCATTGTTTTTATTTTTGTCTGTGAAAGTGGAGAAAAAGGATTGTCTTTGCAGATTGTACTGTTGTAGGAGTGGAGGATGCATTTGTAGATATCATAATGTTATTTCAAGTTTGGTTTTACGCCATTTTTGCTTTCAGCTTTTCTGCATTCTCTTTTCCGTAGCCTTACATTTGGATCATGTGTCCCATTCTGTTCATAAGAGATTGTTAAATGCACTGTTGTTTATAATATACAGTATTTTAGAATTGAAGACAATCAGTAGGACATCAATAAAGTCAGATGTTTCACTTGAAGCTGTAGCCCGTCTAAAAAGAGCATCAGTGAGGTAAGTACCTCTTTTTTAAATCCGTAGTTCAGATTTGAAAATCGGATCGAACAAATAAAAATACACAGAAATGATCCGGTTGAGCCAAGTCCTTAACCAGTGTTTAAATGTGGAGACCCTTTAGTGATAATCAAGTCCAGAGTAGGTCCTCGACAGTGGATGGGCTCCTGTTCATACTGACACAGGCCAGAAGTATCAAACAGTGCATTATGTTCATTTGCATAATTATCTTTTGGGTTATCACAGCGGATGTATAAGTCACCAGTTATTAGGAGATATTCAAAGTCTGTGCAAATCACAGATAAGAGTTTGCTCAGCTCCTCGAGTGTCTTGGAGGTCTATAAATGAGTACAAGATGAGGCGAGGTGAACATTTAAGGAGACCACAGAGGTATTCAAATGACGAAATTACCAAATGACACTTGCACCCCTTCTTCTGTCCTCCCTGGTGGTGTTAATAAAATGATAATTTGGAGGGGCGGATTCAATAAGAGAGTCCAGTCAGGTTTCAGGTAAATGAATAAAATCAAGATCATGTGCAGAAATCAGATCATATGCTAAAAAGGTTTGGTGTGTGAGGGATGTAATGTTGAGTAGAGCTAGTTTAGCTGTACATCGGTCCTTTAATGATTCTGTTGCTAATGACGACAGGTGTAGTCCAAGTTCTTGGTCATTCATCGTACTTTGGAGTCTCTGAGGAGTTTATTTCTTGCACTGAAGGAATTGTTTTTGTAGTGCTGTGACAGACTGGGAGTGCCAGGTCACAGGTTGGGGGGGTGGTGCGGCGAAGTAGTCACTCAGTTGGAGACTGTAAGTGGCCAGTTGTGGGCATGCAGTAGTTGTAAGTCAGAACCTGGGGGTGTTAAAACTATATAAAACAAGTTGTCAGTTAAAAGACATCCACCTGGGGCGCTGCGGTGGATGCCATCATTTCTATAAAAATGATGGATGATTCTAAAAATGACTGTGGAAGAAGTGTTGATAAAAAATGCATTGTGCATCGTACAGGCGGACTGAAGCCAGGCGTCGAGGGAAAAGAGTGTCATTCAAAAGGAGGAATGGGGCTGGAAAATATCAATCTTTGTGCTACAGTCTTTAAAAGAGTCATGAAGATTGATCAAATCTTGTTTTTAAGATTTCAGACCTCTGTTCAGAAACATTGCCACCAACATGGATGATGATGTTAGTGCACTGGGAGACTGATCAGCCACCTTAGTGCCTGGAAAACAACAACACTCTGTAGATTTTCTTTGGACTTTTCTTATAAGTGTGGTCGTACTGGGTTCATAATGAGGTCTGAGGTGATGGGGTTGAGGATGAGTGGACGGTGGTGAGGGTGGGGTCAGGCAAGCAGGTAGGGGTGAGCGCAGGAGCCAGAGAAGAGGACTGATGAAAATGACTAAACTGTGGTCTTACAGGAAGGGGTCATCGGACTCCGGAGATAAAAGGGGGTATATGGTGATTGGCGGGGGGGGGGTTTCTCTGGCAGTTGTGGTGTTCACAGAGGGGCCCGTGGTGATCAAACAGTCGAGGACGTGTTCTTCATCTTTGAGCTGGTACAGGATGGGTATTCTCTCTTCTGATAGGGAACAAGACAGGTACAGGTCAAAGATTGGGAAGTAGGTTTGTATAGTTGTTGTTTCCTCCCGGTTGGTGGTGTTGGTGGTGAAAGCACAAACACAGCAGTGATGTTATCTCCTCCCCCTGTTCACTAGCTTGCTCCTATGCTAAAAAAACAAGTTATGTTTGCAGTAAATCCACTAGTGGCAGGCTATCCTGACCAGGAGACTTCAACTTAATATGTGAACATCTGTTGACTAAAATCTTTTATTCTGTTAAAACATACAGTCTGAGGCACTTTTTCATTAAAGAAAAACAACCAGGATCAAAAAATGTGGCTTGACACCTTGAACTGAAAGTGTCCTCTAAGACATTTAAAGAGATGTGGAAGCCTTTATGCCTATGTAGTGAAAAATACATTCCCAATTATCCCAGCATAAAATCCCATTTTACCTTATTTACTTATTTTTATGTATTTATTATTCTAACCTGATGTGTGAGGTTATTTTTACTGTATTATGTGAAATATGATCAGGCTGACTGTGTTGTGTTTTCCTTTTTGTTGCTATGTATTGTATGTTGTAACTAAGACATGACACTGTTAGTCACAAAATGCTTTATCATAATTCTTAATCTGTGTATGAAAAATCAAACAGCTTCATTTAAAACAAAAACAAAAATCCCAACTCATAATCCTGAAACGGTACATCAGACAGAGCCTAATGTTGTGTTGGCATCAAGGTTTATTATCCTTTATAATGTACAATATACAAAAATATAGGGTACCAAAAAATTCACAGTGTCTAAAAGGCAGTGATTACAGTCTACATGACAGGTCTAACCGTACACCTGGTAAGTTGCATAGAAGGGCACAGAGCCTCACATCGCAGGGGACAGAGCTCAAAAATGACCAATCATATTCATTTTTGTGTGTGTATGATTGAGCCTGTCGAGGCTTAGATTAGATCAAAATCTTCTGAATTGTGTATCTCCTTCTTAGGTGACAGTTTGAGCGGTGCAGTCTATACATATAATATTTGGTGCTCTCTCCATTTTTGTTTATCAGTGCTACACTGAGTTATTTTCAGTCTGGGTTCATGTGTCTCTGGATATTTGATGTTTGAGCAGCTGGAAAGGTCACGAGCCACATGACGTCGGTCACATTGTGGAGCTCTGTCCCCAAACAAACCTCATGGTCGGTGTGTACTTAGCTGCTGCACTTTTTTTTTAAACAACTATAAGGCTTTTTTTTTTTTTTTTTTTTTTTTTTTTAAACAAACAGTGTTAGCTATACAATATACAGATACATTTACACGATCCTCTTCAGGGTCATTAAATGGGCCGCAGAAGGCTGTCGCTCCTATATACAGATAGAGCTCTCATATCGTGCATGTACAGTAGCTGAACTGAAAAGCATTGCTGGGTTAGCATTCATCGATCAGGCAATAATAATAAAATATAGCTGTGAAAATGCCCTTTATAAACCAAGCTTTGACTATAAATAGTGTCCGTCCCTCCTCCAGAGGAACCAGAGGTCGATGCTTTAACTTACAATGATTAACATCTCATACATGAAATATAGAAAAAACCAGTAGAACAGCTGGAGTGTCAGTGACAGAATGTGGGAAAAAATGCACATAACGCCTTTTACAGACCTCCTCCATATATAGTCATATGTATGAAAGCATTTACATTATACAAAATACAGTTACCCCCCTTGTTCAGTCGAGCATACGGCCGCACAGACACGTACATGTGTTAGCACGTACGCACATCCATACACACATGCACACATTTCTTCACACAAGCAAACCTGTAAGCAAGCATAACTTTGATTTTTTTTATTCTTTTCAAGAGGGGCCAGATTGATGTTTTGTTACAGTCATTCTTTGTTAAAAAAAAAAAAAAAAGTTTATCATTTTATCTTTGTGTTAACATTTCATGAACTGAAGATGCAACGGTTACCAAACTGCTGGAAAAAAAAAATCAAGGAAACAAAGGAATGTGTTCAATCAGTGTGATGAAAATTAGAGAAAACAAGAATTAATCAGCTATATCTTATTCAACAAAATATTTCCTCCTATGCTACGGCTCGTCTGAGCATAAAACAAACATCATCTTAATTAAAAAAAGAAAAGAAAAAAAAGACATAAAAAAATTAAACAAGTGCCAGTCTACTAGCTTATTCTACCATCATAGAAAACCCACTCCAGTTGTTCAGCACACTGGTCATATTTGATATGACCACCGAGCTATTTAGCACTCAGTAGAATCGACGCATCCATTGGAGAATCAATTGGAGAATCAATCAATTCCGTTTCATAAGTCTTTATTGTTCTTCGAAAAAAAACAAAAAAAACAAACAGAGGAAATAGAAAGAAAACAAATCTTGTCCATGCCCACTATTGCATACAGGCACCCGAGGCATTCCCAAAGCTTTATATACAGTTCAGACCGCTTCCCAACATCCCCTCTGCTCTGATTTGTTTGACCGTAAAAGGCGACATCAGCAGATTTTTAGAGAATATTCCTCTCTCACTCTCAGGCTGATGTGTAGTGTTATCACTCCTCCACGCTGCCAACCAAAATCTGCATTGACTCCGACCTTCTTATCTCTTCCCTTCACGTGAAGTATCAACAATGTGGGGCGTGCATCCGTCCTGAACCAACCCCAGCTGATATCCATCTGTAATTTATTTCATCGCCGACTTCATTGAGTTTTCTCTTTTGTTGTCGTTCTCTGGCTTTTACCGTTGGGCGAGGGCGTGACGATAAAGCGCCGTTTGTTCTCTCTCTGCTTTTTTGTCGTTGAGGGAGTGAGGATGTGGGGTTTTTTGTAACGGAGAGATGTTTAAAATGTGACCCACATCCAAAGAAATGAGACTACGTTTCCCACTCGACACCTGCGTTGAAGTGTTCGGGCTGTAACAATCATAGGAGAGTTTTCCACTGAATCCCCATCATGATGCTGTTGGATCCAGTCAGGCCCCCTTATAATAACCCCCCCCCCCCCCACTCCCCAGCTTGGTTGCATAAGTCCCTGACTGCTACAGGACGCGGGCATTGTTGCAAAAAAAAAAAAAAGCCTCGTCTCCTGATGGAAAGTTCCAGAAATGCTCTTGAAAACACAAACCCAACCATGTGGAAGAAACCGTTGGTGCCGAGGGAGAGAGAGAGTAGGGGTGGGGGGGTGGGGTGGGGTGGGGTGGGGTGGGGTGGGCGAGCGAGAGGAACGGAGCCGAGCTCTGAGAAAACTCTTCGGTTTTCGCGTTGGTTCAGTTAAGTCACCGTGGCATCAGGAGGGGGAGGAACGGGGGTGTGGGTGACGTGGGATTCGTTTGGGGGGAGGGGTTTGGAGAGCCGGTTGTGCGGTTGAGGAGGGGGGGGGGGGGGGTGGGCGTGTCTCAGCTGTTGTTGCTGTTGTTATAGGTCCTGCATGGCGACGGCGAGGAGTTGGGCTGGTAGTCGTATTTGCCCAGCGCGGTGGGGTAGTAGGTGGTGGTGTACACGTTGGTCTGCTGGAGCGGAGTCGGGTAGAAGTTGGATCTTTCGTCTGGAAGCAGGTTGTTCTTGTTCAGTGTCTGGAGACCAAGCAGAGAACATGCACATGATTACAAAATCACACGTTATTCTTTCTTTTTATTTACACACCCCCGTTCCTAGGGAAAATCTGACACCAGTTGATTTTGATAGGAAACGGCACCCTATGAGATTTTTGACATGTTTGTTTATTGAAAATACGATTTGTTAAATCAATTATAGACAGAAGTGAGGTGATCGGACACATAATACCACATAATATGAGCAACACACATAATATGAGAGTAATTCCTTCCCACAGGTGAATTAAATTCCTCCACTATATTCGAGGTTACAGCTTGTGCACTGTAAGTATATTCATAACCAAAGCAAACCAATTTAACAAATTTAATTTTGTTCATGTCAGCCGTACTCAATACACTAATATATGAGGCGGCAGGAATTCGCTGCAGCTCTCTTAAATAAAAACAAGACTTAAAAACCCGCATTTTATTCTAATGCAATTGCTGAGTCTCTGCTAAAAGCTGAACATAAGGTGAAACACTTTCCAGAGGAAGCATTAGACTAATGTAATCCATCTGAACAGCTCTGGGGACGGAGAGGCAGGAAGATAATCAGGTTAGAGTCGCTGAAATGCACGGTGAAACGCTGGGTGTCATAAATTGACCCAGAGGAGAGAGAGAGGGAGAGAGAGAGAGAGAGAGAGAGAGCGAGCGAGAGAGAGAGAGAGAGAGAAAGAGAGAGAGAGAGAGAGAGAGAGAGATGCTGGATAAACAAGTGGTGTAGAGGTACGCGGTGACATCAGCTGCACATCCTGCACAGTCGGGTTTGCTCCTGCTGGTCATTAAAGCTAATGAGTTCAGGCTCTCAGCACCGCGGCGGCTGTCAGCGCCGCGTTCATGCAGCAACAACAGTAACACAGTGAGAGAGTGTCTGGAGGATGACGGCATCACAAACACAGACGGGTCACTGTGGTTGGTCGCCATTGTTTCTGCTGTGCTTTGGTAGGATGTCAGACATGGTCGGTGGGGGGGGGGGTCAGGAAAGGTTACGGTGAATCCTTGCTGGCAGAGATTGGGGGTTTAGATGGAAGGTCATATCTAGACAGAAATAACCTGGGATAAAAAGGGCAGGTGATACATGTGAGAAGAGGAAATGTGAAAAAACTAATATTGTTCAAACTGCACTCATTTTTCTTAAGACACCTCAGGCTGTTCCTCTGTTTTGTAAATACATGGTTTATTATAGTAAAGTTATAATATATATCTTATATATTATTTGTAGGTTATCATGTAATGGTTTTACTGGTCCGGCTCACTTGAGGTCAAATTGGGCTGCATGTGACCCTTCAACTAAAATAAGTTTGACCCCAATGATTTAAGCTGTTTATAGCTGTCAAATATATATATGTATGTATATATAATAATATATTATAATTGGTGTTTTTCCAACTCTTATACAGGTGGTTGGAAGGAATTTTATCCTAAATGCACAACAGGCCTGTAGTGTTCTTGGTTTTCTATCTGTGGAGCCACTGAGATGTTTAGGCTGTTTTAATACAGAGTATGCATATATATATATATATATATATATATATATATAGTATAACTATAGATAACTGTTACACCTTACATATTTTATGTATTTATGTATTTTAAGTATTTAAAGAATGATTGTATGTAATGTTATGGATTCTATGGTGTGGATGTAATTTCTGTATACTGTATGTCTGTTATTGGCGAGCCAAAGACAATCTTCAACCATCGTGAAAATAAAGTTGTATTCTATTCTATTCTATAAAACACTGTAGCCCCTTGGCCAACACAGTTATTTACAAGTGTTGTGGCAAAAGCTGAGTTTTTGTTTGCATTGCATTGTGGGGATTTTTTGATCAAACCTTAACATGAATGATAAGAGTTAATAAGAGCCATCAGACGCTCGTTATGAAGCAAACTCTGAATAATGACTCATGAAAGTAAAATGTTGAGGAAACACAGCAGCAGGTAGACTGTGCAGCGTCTGACACACGATCATTTTGATGAATATCTTCTGCTTTTTAGCAGCTGGTTGATGTGTGACATCAGATCCAGTTTTACAAAAAGGAACCACATTGGGATTCAAGATGCGACGACGGCGTTAGGGCTGATGGATTAGCGTCAACGGGAAATGTGATGTCGTCTCCTGATTGGCGAGTGTACTGAGTGTCTGAAAGAGGCGTTAAAAATACGGGTTTGTAATTTCATTTTAATAATCTGAGCAGCTGTGGGATGATTTGGAGAGAGAGAGAGAGGGGAGAGAGAGAGAGAGAGACAAGGGGGAGGGAGACCTGTCCTGAATTTCAAGGTACAATTTCTAAAGAGGTTGAAATGAGTCACTGCACAATTTTTCACCTAAAGAGAAGTTCTATTCAAGAGTTGCAAGTTGAATTTGGGGAAATAAACAAGTTAGGGGAAATGGTTGAAGTCTATATGGACAAAATAATGAGATTATGATGGTGAAGGTCTCAAGTTCATTTATCTATAGCTGTTTAGCACAAGCATTCCTTAAAAAAAAGGACTTTACTGAGACAGAAAAATCAATAATAATCTCCCAGAGTTTGAAACTAATCAACAATCAGTTAGAGATCAAAACAATAAAAGTAGCAGAGAATAGGAAAGAAAATTGCAGTAAAACTCTGTGAACCTCTGGTGAAAATAGTTTCTTGACTTGCTGTAAATGTGAATGCACAGTAGACTGATGGCTGCGGGAGGTCGGGGGCCTCGCTAATGCTTTAGAAAACTAATGGGGCCCATTAATAAGGAGGGGGTTCGTGGGCAGGTAGAAAAGGCTCCGGAAAAAGTCTATAGGTTCTGTATAAGAGCAAGGAGGAATAAAAATGAGCAGTGATTCATCTTCCGTGGTTAGCGCTCTATTGAGATAAATGCATGAATAAAGCCTCTAAATAAAACATGAATCACGTTCGTTGCCCTTGGATCGTCAACATTTGCATCGTGCATGTGTGTCTGTGTGTGTTTGTGTGTGCGAGTAATGCCGAGTAAACGGCGCTTTTTATTTCCATTTGTATTCACTTTATCTGGACAAAGTGAGAAGACCTTCAGAGTCGCGGTACCTTGAACTCCATGGGCGTGTACTTCTCGTTCTTTGGTGTGGTGTTACCCTTGTAGTTGAGGTGGTTGGGGGTGGTGGGGTGGATGACGGCCGACTCCTGCGAGGGCTTGTGGAAGCGTTGGCAGTACACGTAGATCAGGAAGGAGAGCAGGCCCGCCCCGAGGAAACAGGAAACACCGGTGGCGATCAGGTGGATGGAGGTGAATGCTGGGGAAGGGAAGGTGATACATAGAGTGTTATTAAAGGCTCAGTATACAGTATTACAGATTATTTAATGACATCTCTTGCTTAAAGATGGATACCATAAAACCACACCAACACTAGGGTTTGCTTCCAATTTAGGCTTATTTCTCCCATCTTCAGCAGCTACACTTTATACACAACATGAGCTAATAGATGATTAGTACTTTGCATGCCTGATTCTTTATTGAAGGGACGATTTCTTAACTTAAATTTATTCTAAAATGAACCCTTACATTCCGTTCATTAAAAAAGAAATCATAAAATTTCAGTCTTAAAATATGTCATTTGTGTTTTTTTAATTGCTTTCAAATGTCAAAATAGGTCAAATTTGACCTGAACAGTATGTAAGGGTTAAAGGTGCAGTGTGTAGAATTTAGTGTTTTAATTGTTTTTATGTGTATAATCACCTGAAAATAAAACTTCAGTTGGTTACAATTTGCAGCCTCACCACTAGAGGCCACTAAGTCTTACACACTGCTCCTTTAAGAAACCCCATGTATAGCGTTAGTTCAGCACTGAAGTCACACATTAGTATCAAAAGCTTCACTCATCTTTCATCATATCTGGCTTCTTCATCAGTTGTTTGCTAATACCATCCAATCATACTCATACAGGTGTACAGCTTGGCCAATATAACCTGTATTTCTCACGACTAGCCCCCCCCCCGCCCCCCCCGTACTCTAGGATTTTGGCATAGTTCACTGAACTGGGATTTAATGGTCGTGTATGCGTTTGTTCCTCAAACAGAATTGTCGTTTCTTCTCAGATTCTTTGTGAGCTCCTTCAAAGAGCAGAACCCTTTCTGCCAATATGACTGTAGACCCTCTTTTTACTGTGAATAGTCAATTTGTTGACCCGTCTGACTGAACTGAGCTCATGAAATGTAGTCTGGGGCTGTTTGAGGAAGCAATGAAAGCTTGTTAAATTAAAAAATACCTTTTTTCTCTTCCTGTGATGGACTGGAGCATTAAATTACAGAGACTATTTCAGAGACAAAACTCCAAAGCTTTAGAGGGTCTAACAATTCTTGTATGATTTAAAAAGAAAAATCACCGCTGTGAATATGATGATTTCTTATGTAGTAAAAATGTGCAATTATTTCTGAAATGTGTGCTCTATGACTTGAGAAAACGAAGAAAAGACTATAGATTCCTCATACTGCATTGCTGCATTCAGACTGATTCTATGTTAATATGCTGTTTAGCAAAGCCTGAGCAGCTTTATATCTCTTTACTGAGACTTATTTTCAGTTACAAAATGTTTTTCCTCATCGTGCCAATGTGCAAGGATAATAAAACAAGCAGCGCTGGAGTCACTTATGTCGATCATTGCAAACTTAGCGAGAGCTGCACGGTTGCACACAGGCCAGGGCTCTCAACGCTGTTTCTTATACCTGACTTTGACGATGAGTAGCCAGACTGGATCGTGCTCTAGCTGGATGCAGCCACATAAGTTAACTTACAGGTAACAGTCGCAGTGTGCGTTAAAATCTGATGTAATATTCTGTCAGAAAACTAAGTCAGGTTCGCAAAAGCATCACAAAGTTTGTTGAATTCCGCCGTTTTCAGTATGTCTCCACTCTGTCTGACAGTCGCTGCTTTAAAGCTACTCTGCTGCTGTAACATACTGTAGCTCTGATGGTCGCTCCCTCCTCCACACTCTGTTACATCTCATTCCACAGCTCTATATTCAGCCTCATATCATGAAAGTAGTCTTCTTCCACATATATATATGATATTTTAAAGTAGTAGTAGTATGATATTTTAGTGTCTTCCTTTCCCTGTTGTTAGTATAACATGGAAGATGGAGTGTTTTGGGAAATCCGCCTTTGACTATACTCAGTGGACATTTGCCGCCATATGAGCAGAGAGCTGGTGCAGGCATCACGGAAGGGAAGTTAAACATTGTTCATTTACGTATACTATGCAGACTATAATGATACAAAGCTGGTTTAAAATCTGCAAAGGTCTTGTCTGTCTTTTTGTCAACGAAAATCGGAGCAATCTGGCCTCTGTCTTGTTTTGATTGTGTTCTCAAGGACAGGAATATGTGCTTCGGTTTTATATTTTCTATCAGTATTGTTGTTGAAAAGTGTAGTCGACATAATGATTGTGACAGAATTCCACTTTTTTTTTGTACTATTGCTTTTCTGCAGCCGCCGACAAATTCAGTGTTTTTTATTCAAGACAGCAGATATTTCAATCATGTTCAGTGCTGCTGGGAGTCGGCCATTTCTCAACACAGAGAGAGCGGTGGTATTGAATGTGTGTCTCTCTTGTCTGTGCAATAATCCACAATAGTCTGCTCCAGGTACATCACAGTGTACATAATGTCTCCACCTCTTTGAATCATTGGCTGGTAGAGTACACTATAGACATGAAAATGCACATATAATGCATGAAAACACACATCATGGACGGACGTCTGTGGGAACATACAGGGGCAACAAAAAAAAAGAAAAAAAGGAGTCTAAACATGCACACGGAGACAAAGAGAAGGCTGCTGTTAATCCACTTACCTCCACAGTGCTGGTCCTTATCAAAGCCAGATGCAGGGAGAATGACTGCAGAGAGGAGAGGAACACAGGGTCAGGACACACACATGCACACGTTCACACACATACACACGCATGCACACGCACACACACACACACTGCCCTCTGAGAAAAAGAGCCTTCAGAACACAACCACCGACTGTAACATCAGGGGAGTTGACACATGCAGAAACAAAAACCCAAAAAAGAACAGTGAATGAGAAATTGAAATGTCATTTAAATGTTGCGCAACTACTCTGTGGGGAAAAGGTTTTTTTTGGCGTCGGTGAATTCCAAAACTTTCGATTTGAGCCTCTGCAGTTGCGGTTAGTAGCGTTTGACAGGAGGATGATAATTTGCAGCTATGACACGTCCTATCCCCTTTCACCTCCACCAACCCCCTCCCCCTCCCCCTCCTGCACATCTGAGAGGGTAAAGAAGAAGAAGGGAGCAGGAAGGGTTGATGCGTGTGTGAGCACTTTTAATTGCAGTGCCGCATCTCCCGATTCATTTTTTTTGGCCTAATTTTTCAGCTTCCTCACATCCCGCCTCCGCCCCCTCCCCCCCTCCGCTAGTGACCTTAACAAATCCCTCCATCGCCTCATTGAAATTTGCAATAAAATTAGAAGTGATTTGGTGTTGTGACAAGCCATTAATATTAATCGCCTTGGTCTGGATTCATTAGGCATTCTGAGTGTGGACTGAGCCTGTGCCGGCGGGGCCACGAAAAAAAATCATTTGAGGAGAAACTTTGTGAGATCGTCATCGGCATAACGAGGCACGCAGAGGCCAACGGGGCCAATCGCTTTACTTGTTGGATTCACATGGACTTAATTATGGTTTATTAACAGAGGCGGATGAGTTTAGAGCTATACTGTCGGTGCGGACATGTTTGTGAATGAGGATGATGAGGAGGGTGAACTGTGATGAAGCTGAATGGGTGTGGTGCTCAGTAGACGATGTCACAAGCTGACGGTTTGGAATGATGCTGCTTGTGAAGACTGAAGGACTAAAGGAGAGCTGAACCTGATTGGCCGATCCTGAACCTGAACGGCCAATCAGTAAATTGATTAGTTGATTGTGGAGCTGGGCAATAATTCTACATATTTCAGAGCACGTAGAGCACAAAACAATGACATAAGCATAATAAATAATACATTTTGGCAAAGACAAAGGACATCATTACATTGTTTTGAATGTATTTCTACATTTTTATACATTAACTTAAGATATTTCTGTTTCTACAATTCTTTATTTCTGTATTTCTGTGTCAGCATGTGAATTGAGTGGGTGGTCCTTGTAATTACAGGATGTGAGTCAACCAAGGCAAAACCGACAGGAAAAGAGCACCGGCCCTTGAAGCCAATTTGACATAGCGGCCAAACTGCGATTACGACATTATGTGATGATATTGGACCCAGAAAGACTTTTTTCTCATAGACTTACATTGTGAAAGAGAGCGGACAATTTTTCTTAGTGTCATGAAATGATTTGCTGACATTTCAAAAGTCTAGAGGAGTGACTGAATCACTTTTATCTCCATTCAAGTTAGCTGGAAGGTTAAACTGGAAGTTAGCCGCCTCGGCCAGCAGAAGTCATTGGTGTGTCATCTTGTTGAGCTGTTTCAGACACAAGCATCCAGGAGTAATCTTTCACCTCTTGTAAAATAAAAAAATGTATTCTAAATCATTCTGATGTGCCCCCCCCCTCCCCCTCATGAGCACAGTTTGAAGTAAACATGGTTGCAAAACTGAACATAAATTATTTGCAACTGTACTGAAAACTATCTGATGCTGTGTGTCCACATCTACCAAAAATGTATCAATAATCTGACCTTGTATTGTATTGCTTTAATGTTGTTACTGTACATTACATTCAGACACTTAGATGTGTAATATGAGGTCAACCTTTCATATTGATAGTGAGGAAAAGAAGAGAGGAAGGTCTGCTCAGGTAACCGGTACTTTAATACAATGTACAGAATGGATTAAAACAGTAGAGGGTCCACTGTACTGTGGCTGTGAGACAGGCTGCTTCTGTACTGTATATACAATCATGTGTAACTTATGTGTATATGGATCAGCTTGAGCTCAAAGTAAGTATATGTGACCACTGAAATACAAACGATAACTAACTCTCCTCCTTTAAATCTCTTTATTATTGTCACATCATGATAAACTGAAGTTACATAATGATTGTCCCTCACACTGAACACCTGCTTCATCATTGTCTGTCTACTTTATATGTTCATTACAAACACTTAGGATTTTATCTATATGATATGTAGGTTACATACTTATTGAATACAGTCTGGCAAACTAAAAAAATCTAATGTATAAACAGTAGGGGAGAGACTTTTACAGTAGGCTACAGTTAGTTAGCTAGCTGGCTAAACAGATTAGCAGATGACAATAATAAACGTACCAACCAAAAAGGAAAGAAGAGCTCTCAGTATCTGTGAGAAAAGACAGCAGCTCCACGCACGTTTAAAAATGCTGACAGTGAATCATAAATGAAGACACATATTAGTGTCCGTCAGAATTTTCCGCGGTCAAGCCAATGACCAATGAGTAATGGAGCCTGTAACCAATCTGGCTTTATCCTGAGGTTAGGACCGCCCCCCTCATTAACATATGGACACAGAAATACTCTAATAAATGAATAAATGTAGAAACAGAAATAAATCAATGTAGAAACCCATTAATGAATAAATGTAGAAATACAGAAGTAGCCTGAATAAATGTTTTTATATTAACTTTTTATATTAGGCCTAATATTATTTTATATTAACTGTAGAAAAGAAATTTACAAGACCTTCATTTAATTATGTCGTTTTTTATGACCAAAATCAATTTTTCTTTCTTTCTTTATGTATTTAATTATTTATTGAGTTATCCTTCTGTCATTGTGTTGTGCTCCAGCAGCTGACCTTTTCACTGACTCACCAGGTATTTCATTGCAGTCTCTGCGCTGAGTGCTGTTCCCCATACAGGGGCTGCTGCCCTGAGCCCCGCACACCCGGCTCCTCATCTGCATGCCTGAATCATCACAGGCTGACCACAGTGACCAAGCCATCCAGCCACCTAAACACAGAAGAAGAAGAAGAAAAAAAAAACTCAAATCAACACAAACCCAGACAACCCCGAGGGCTTTGGAAACCGTCGCGCCCACCCAAGCTGTCACCACCAGCGGCCTACGACCCTCCTGGGCCAGCCAAACAGCCCCAATGCACCAGGGGAAAAAAACAAAAAGAAGTGTTTGTGATGTAAACAGGATTGGAAGAGTAAACCCGTGGAGAGTTTGTTTAGTGCATAGCGGAGATTTTTGTCTCCTAAGCCAAGCTTTAGTGCCGTTTCCCCACAGCGAGCGAGCGAGCGGTAAACAAAGGCTCCTACCCAAGAGGAAAGAAAACTCCCCAAACTCTCTGCCCCTCCCTTTGAACCGTGCACTTGCTGCACTCTTTCACCCTGTATTGAAAAAAGCACCGGCGTGGAGGCAGCGCATGCTAACCCCAATGAAAAGGCTTGTTGAAAAAGGCCGGTTTGTTATTCAGGGTGCTCTCAAGTGTGCAGTTTTGGCACAGAGAGAGCGGGGGGTCTGAGTAGAGGCAGAGGACGGACCTCTTTTTTTAAAAAACTGTTGTTTCTTTTACCTTTCCTATCATTGTGGAGCTCACCGTCAGGCTGCTCCGTCTCCACCATCTGCTCCCTCCTCGCCGTGCACCCATCTAAGCAGACACACATAACACCTCAAACATGTTTAATAACCGCGCGTCACCACAGCCCGTTTTAATTGCTTCATTTATTCCCATTTATTTTTGTCACCCGGACGACCTGCGTGATTGCAATGTAGAGGCGGGAGGAGCGGCGTCGGGCCCGAGGCGGCTCGTTAGTATTCCGCTCCGACGCTCCTTTCCTGCTGTCCTCCATTACTGCTAGGAGACTTTAATCAAATGACCTGAGACAGGGGCATCAAATATCTCGATGACTGACAGGCAGCTTGCCACTAATTACGCATGTAGAGAGAGGGCGGCGGCCGAGGCGAAGACCCCCCCCCCGATAGATGACTGATGTTTGGTGCCTGTCGATAAATGAACGGGGGTAGAGGAGATGGATCGGGGCCAGAGACGTTAGCAGACGGTGTACTGGCGCAGGCAATAACGTGGACATGTTAGTCCAACTCAAACAAGAAAGCATTTACCTGATAAAGGAGGCTGATTAGCATCTTAAGACAAGGGAGGGGGAAAAAAGAGAGACAGAAAGCCATTTACCTTTCTTTGTCTGTAATTAGAAGAGAGGCTGACTGTGAGCACTACTCTCCTGTGAAGGACAGTTGGGCTAATTCAAAGTGAAAAGCAGCTGAGGGAATCGACAGTTAAGAGGAAACAACAATTACATTTAGGCACAAATGGTCCGCACTACAAAGCACCACACAGTGTATACACAGATGCACAAACTTTGTACATGAACATCACCGACGATGAATATTTGTGCAGGTCATTATTGTTTTCCCGCTCAAAATGAATCAAGATTAAAAATCACGTCGTGGAACCGAAATGGAAAAAAAAAAAAGGCTGTTTGATATTAAACTGTGGCTCTATTCAAAGTCAGGCTGAAAAGCTTATTATGAGTTCTGATGCTGGAATCCTTTTTTTTCTCTCTCCTGGATTAGCACGCAGATCTCTCATAAATATTTCAGTGTCCTTGTGGGAGCAGAATGAGAGTTGGAAGGGGGCGGAGGGGACAACACGGAGGGCCGTTTGTTATACATCTCACATCTCATCATCACATGGTGTGAGACTTTTGGGGGCAGGCAAGGCCAAACTCCAAACCAGAAAAAAAAAAATCTAATTTTACCCTAAGCCAACTTTGTCAAAAGCACCTTTCTTTGTTTGACTTTACTTTTTGTGCTATAGTCTTTTTCTATAAATTCACCTTTTTTTATCTTATTATTAAAGGATCAGTTCAACTAAAAACCATGCTGTATTAGATGTATATTAATTCTAGTGGTGTCTTGACAGGCTGATTGTGTTTGATTCATTTGTAAAGATACCGTCTGGTACTCACAGTGTGGAAAAATTACACTGCAAATCTAGGCCTGTCAAAATAATTCCGTTATCGACTTATCGTACAATAATTATCAACATCATGATGTCTATATATGGACTTATCTTTAATGGCAGTTTTTACACAAGTGTAGCACCCACTCTCCAATCCCACCCACCGCCCCCATTACATTATTCTACTATTATATTATCATTATATCAGTGGTATAAAATGATCTTCAAATGACAATAATATTGTTTATCGCGATTATTTCTGAGACAATATATCGTCCAATAAAAGTAATTATCATGACAGGACTATATACGTCTTTCCATTTAAAAAAAAAAAGTCCCAGTTACTCTGAATAATCCACCAAACACTCTTTTTTGTTTTGCCTTGAAATTTGACATATGCCTGGAACAAGGCCATAAAAATGCATCAGCCTAAATAAAGTTAAGAAAAGCAAACTGTGAGAATGATGTCTTGCAGTGTTATATTGCAGCTAAAGTGATTTTTTAATGTTATCAGGCTTTGCAGTAATACAAAAAGTGCAATTGTTGTGTTAATAGATCGTTGTACAGACCAATAATACTGTGTTATTTCTAGTTTGCCTTTTAGTATCAATAAACATTCAGCATTAAAACGTGCAGACACACTAAGTAAGATTTCCATATATTCATTAAAACCACGCAGGTTGATCTCTGTATAAACTTTCCAGAGAGGTTGCCATGGCGCCCGGAGCTCCAGCAAGCGCAGCGGGAAATGACACGGTGGGAGGACGGGTTGTTTTCACAGCACGACTCTGTTTACCTTTTCATATACATCTAAGTCCTGCTTTATTCATTAGGAAGAGATGAAAGGAGCAATTTCAGCGAAGGAGATGACACGGAGAGAATATGGTGTGGGAGACGACCGCCGGCCTCCAGACGTGAGGAAAAAGGACCTGGAGCAGTGGGGGTCACGAGTTATATTCATTATAGTTCGATTTGATTTATTTTTAAAGTGTGGCCTTACCATCACAAGTGTGTGTGTTGCACAGGGCCTCTTCAGTGTGTAGTCCTATACAGATATCACCTCCGTTGGCGGGCGCGGGGCTGTTACAGGAGCGTGTGCGTTGGTAGAGACCGCCGCCGCATCCAGCCGAGCACTGAGACCAGGGCGACCAGCAGGACCACGAGCCTTTCACTGTAACACACACACACACACACACACACACACACACACACACACACACACATACACACACACACACACACAGACACACACATATATATTACATACTGCTTTTGCACACTAATCCAAACTATCTTGACTCCCGTTTCAAGCGTAATGTTCTTTTCAGTGGCAGACTCTTTATCAGGATTTATTACTTTGGCTCAGTTGGAAAAGCACAATCAGAACCACAAGCATCTAATCAGGGATGCCAAGAAACAACAAACTTCCTAAAAGATATCACTCTGTACACCTTCTAAAGACACAAACTTCTTCCTTTATTTAGCTCGTTGGGTTAAGCTTCTTTTAGTAGTTAATTATCCCCTAATTTCACATTCCGTCCATTTTATGTTATTTCTTCATTTTTTATTATTGAACTTAAGTCACTCTTAATGTAGTTTAAAGAGCTGTTGACTTGATTCACAAAATAAGGAGACTTGACTGTGAATTTACTGCTCCGACTTGCTTAAAGTTCAACTCCCTAAAGATTAACGTTTAGTCATTCGGCAGACGTTTCTATCCAAAGTGACTTACGAGCAAGGCAAGTGTTAGACGACAGTGACTGAAGAGGAGGTGTGGTACCAACTCCCAAGTAGCTGACCAGGTACAAGAGCAACGAAAGAGAGAGCGCTGAGGAAGACGCCATTGGTTCTCTTGAAGGCAAATCAAAACTTTAAACTTGATGTGAGGAGCCACCAGGAGCCAGGAGACGAAAAACGAAGTGTGACATGAGCTTGTTTAGGTTGGTTGAACACCAGAAGTGAGTTTTAGTAGTCCAGATTGTAGTTGACCAACACTTGGACTGGGAGTAGCACAGCATGCTCAGGCAAGTACACTGGCTGAATCCTCCCGATCTTGCGTAATTTCCACATTCCGTCCTTTCATAATCCCATTTGTGTCACCCCCACTTTCAAAATCTGTTTATTATTATTATTTCAACCACAATAATCAAGCTTAATACACGACTGTTTGGCCAGCTGTTAGATTGGCCAGCTGATTTTAAGACCCTGATATGCTCCAAAAAATTGCCACGGATGAGTAGCAGACACGGTTTTATAGTACATTTTCGGCATCTGTGGACATGGACGTGTTCCATGCATGCACACTTGAAAAAATGTTCAGTGATTCAGCGAGCGGCAGTTCATAAAAAATGAAAGGCCAACAGCAGCAGTTCAATTTTATGTGTTTCTTTACAGAGGGGATGAAAAGAAAGAGAGGAAATGTGAGTCGGTTGATTAGAAATATTCAGTATTGTAGCTCAGGATAATCATATCTTCTGTCTAGACCTGTTGATGTTAAGGGGCTCATTTTGACTGAGCCAACATCAATATTGTATTGCTTATGTTACAATAATTAATGTTGGCAGGCAAGGGAAATAGTTTGTTTTGGTTACCATGGTCCCTGAATGTATGTAGAAATGCAGGAAGTCAGATTCAATCCCACAGACTCTCTGTTTCTTAGAATTGATTTTAAGATTTTACTGATCACTTTAAAAGCTTGTCTGGGACTGGCTCCAAGCTATTAAACAGAAATGTTGACCCTGTGTGAGCAGGCCTGCAGCCTTAGATCCTCAGGTGGGGCCCTTCTGGCTCTTCCAAAGTTGAGGCTGAATTCCAAAAGGTGACGGTGCTTTTGCCATCAGGGCCCTTCAGCTTTGGAATGACCTGCCTGAGGAAATAAGGCTTGCAGAATCCGTAAGATCACTTCTTAACACTCATTTCTACAGACTTGCTTTTATATGATGTCTTTGTTCATTCTTGTCGTCTTTTTGATCTGGTGATGAGTAAAGGTCATGTAGATCCACAGCTGGTCATCTAGTATAACCCTGAGACTATTTGCAGACTTGGATGGGAATGACATGATGAACCCAGACTTGTAAATAAGAAGCTCAGTCTTGGACAGATTCAGTTTGAGGTGCTGATCTCATCTAATCAGAGATGTGCTTGAATCCTTTTTTTTCTTTCACTTCACAGGTCATGTTTTAAGTCTTTTTTTTAAATGATATCAATGGACTGAGTTGCAGCTGACTAAAAAAAACACAGTCGATGTTATTTGAATGTTCAGATTCAGCCGTGCATCTTGACTTGTACACTTTCCCCAAAGGAGTTGAGACTTTGAGCAGGAATGATAAAAACACTTTCAAAGACTCGAGACTTGACTTTGACTTCTTGCCAGTTTCTTTTTGTGTTTGTGGTCTCAAGGGCACAGTAGGGATGTATAATATAGGCTATGTAGCTAAGCTTTAACATACAGTAAAACTCAAGTTCATAATAGTGAAACATAATTCAACTCTACAAACGATAAGCACATTCTGTTTGTTCACCGAGAACATTTTCAGCTCTAAAATGTAATATATTTCATTTTATACACGTTTCCATTCATGTTTTGACTTGCTGGGCTCTGCTGTTGCTACATACATGCAAGATTTCATATGTTTTTCCTTCTTTTTATGTTGTTGTAATAAATGACAGTGGATGTGTGACTCTTATATCTTTACTTTGTCTTTGCTGTGTCCTGTCTTGCTCTGTGCGTTGATGCAGTCTTCTCCCGTGGGCACCGTTAATATTTCATCCGATCTAATCAGAACGGTGTGACTGACAAATTGACTGGCCGCCTGACTGAATGACGCCCCTCTGACTGACGGAGAGGAGCGCCGTTGCCAGGTAACGTCACAGCGCTGTAGAAAACTCCATTAGCTGAGTGGATTAGTGTGACACTGAGAGTGAAGCAGGCTGTGACCACTTAACTCTGACTAACTGGCTGTTTACCTGGCTGACTGGCTTAGTGTCTAACTCAGTGAATTACTGAACGACTCACTGACTACCTGACTGACACACTGTTCTTTTGACTTTACTGTCTGCTGTCTGTTCTCCTGAGACTGCTGACTCTGACTTTGCTGTGTTCACTCGTGTTTTGAAATACATGAAGTCAAAAGTGGGAAAAGTTCCACTCCTGACCTCCATGTGTTTGCTTGGCTCAGAGACACTAGAAACTGTAATGTGAATTGGATGAAGCCAATTTATTACTAAAGCTGCAGACTTTAGCTATGCTTGAGCCACAATAATGAAGACTTGACATTTGAATTTTGTGGACTTTGACTTTAATTGAATGACCTGTAACTGACTCATCACTGAGTTTGATGACTTGAGACTTGAACTGAGACTGACTTTGTCAATACTTAAGACTTAGCTTAGTCTCAACTTGGAGCAAAGACTTAAAATCCACTCTTGTAGTTGATTGATTGATTGGTTTATTGTCAGGTTCCCAGCCCATATGAGCTTACAAGACACCAACCAGTAACAACCAGGATGGCTACGTGGTAAATCATAATATACAGGTTCACAAATTCTCAAGGAGACCAGAGCAAAACATTTAATCCACATGGCAGAAATGTCCTCTGAGTCATCTGTCTTAGCAGCCAAGCCTCTCCTATAAATGTTACTAAACCAGAAAAATCTCCATCTTAAAGAGCCAATTCAATATATCACCTTCAGACAACCAAAGTAAATCAGGATTAGATCATCCTCAACAACACCAAGATACATGTTGTTATTCAGGCACACCTTTATATCTGCCTGTCTCAATTGCCAGCAGTAAAGTGCCAAATCTTTACTGAGCACACAAAAACCTCTGTATAGTAATCATCTTTGAATGTCATTTCTAAGCTTTGGTTTCTTATCAATGTCCACCTCCTGTTACGTATAAGTCATTATATCATTTTTGACTATATTTGTATTACACTGCAAATGATTCCTGTAAATATGATTCATGTCAGAAAGAGAAAATATTGTCAATATAGTCAATTGTTCCACTGGCAGCTGAATAAGACGGTTCCACAACCTCACCGTTTCAGCTCTCTGCCTTATAAGACATGGTTGCCATCCCATGTCCTCTTCAACACCTGGCTTAGCTTTAATGTCAAAGTAATGTTGTCTATAATAAGGAAGGACAGCCATGTCAATTTGACATCATGGCATTAAGTGAGATTTTAGAAACAAACCTAACCTAAAGGGCTGGTTTTTTAGGTTGGAAGTAAGAGTTGATGGAAGTTATAAATGAACTCTAAGGCTAACTGTGACTTACTGACTGACTCAATGACCGCCAGTGTCTGTCTCACACACACACACACACACACACACACACACACATACACTCGCTCCCTCCGCACACACACATTAACACTATTCATTTCAATCTCCTCAGCAATCTATACTGCCTCCATTCCTCTGTCTAATCTCATCATCAATTACTATTTCACACTGGCCTTGTCCTTCTCACCTTCTTGTCTACCTGGGACGGGCGCTGTGAGAGCAGCTGTACACGTGACACACATGGGAAAAGGCTTGCGGTGTGGTAACCAAGGCTACCTCTCCTCTGCCTTCGTTGGGTTACATCTCTCAGTTGCTAATCTAAATGCTAGAGACTTCATGTAGATTTTTTAACAAATAACATTTGAAATGCATTACAGGAACTTGATCAGTGTCGCGCTAACCAATCATAAATCATTAATTCATAAGGAACTAGTCATGCATATTTAACGTGAGCTCTTAAGAGGATAGCAGGCCTTGTTACAATGCCAACCGCTGTGTGTGTGTGTGTGTGTGTGTGTGTGTGTGTGTGTGTGTGTGTGTGTGTGTGTGTGTGTCCTCAGTCAGGTGGGTGTAATAAGTGTAGTGTGTCAGTGCAGCAGTCTGCGGTCAGCACAGTTGAAGGTCAGCTGATTATGGTTTGATGAGGAGTTTGAAATAGATAACTTCATTTGTCCAAGGGCTCTGCTGCAGCTGCTGGTAACCATTAGCTAATGAAGCTAATGATCCACTCAGCAGTATTTTACTACCATCATTGACCTCTCTCTCTCTCTCTCTCTTTCTCTTTCTCTTTCTCTCTGTCTCTATCTCTGTCTGTGTGCACATCTTTTCGTTTAAAAAAAAAACCCCTAGTAATAAAGTGAGTTAGAAAAAGGCCAATAACAAACTGTCTGCTGTCTGTGCTTGAAACTCCCTGCAGTCAAATTGTATCTGAAGCAATGATGGAAGACTAAAACTGTCACGCATCTTCAAAATTTGACAGGTTTGTTTTCCATCAGATGTAAACATACCAGCAGACATGTTTCCTGTTACAAATATGAGTAGAAAAATGTCAATATCACCAAGATTTTCTGTCCCCACTACAAAGATTTTCACTATAAATTCGGGCAAATAAAAAATTGGTCATTGCAATTTAAAGTAATGAAGCCATCTGGCGGCAAATACAAGACATAGAAATACAAATAAGAAAGGTTCAGACTCCCTGTTTTCACTGTAAATTCAGCTCATATCATACAGACGAAAGAAAAAAATGCAAATAAGTTTGAGCAAGTCAATAAAAGTCATTAGAGGAACAATTAAAGGTAAAACCAGGGGTCTGCCCAAAATGATTTTTTTACAATCAAATTTCCAACCAAACATTTGTATTATTTTTGTTTTATCATTTACAGTAATCAATATGGTTTTTATTTATTGTTCTTTATCATTTCTATTGTTGCTGTTTCTATTTTTACTGTCCATTTGCTGCTGCAATTCTGTAAATCCCCCCACTGTGGGACTAATAAAGGAATCTCTTATCTTAATTCTGACCTGTTGAATTTAAAAATAAAACTGATTAGACACCAATAAATTCCTTTTGTGTTTGTATGAACACAGTCAGTCATGTAGAAGTAGTTGTGGTGTGTTCTACTCACCAGGACAAACCTGGACGTTACAGTCCTGGTATTCAACAGGTGAACCTCGACAGGCCACCGGGGCGCTCTTCCCCTCTGGTCCGGAGCAGCTCCGCCGACGGGTGCGGTAACCTTTGGCGCAGCTCTGAGAGCAGCTCGACCAGGTCTCCCATGACGACCAGCCGGCGCCCGCCACTCTCACCACCGGCGTTTTCAGGAGCTCCTCGACGAGAGCTTACAGAGACGAGAAAGAGCAGGTGGAAAAAATACATGAATATATGTGCGGTTCAGTCAGATTGAGTTTAAATCATTTCAAAGAGAGACACGAAACATGCAGATTCTTTGAGTGTGTGTGACTTTGCCAGCAGCAGGCATATTTCTCTGTCTGTCCTCTCTTAACTCTGTCTGTGTCCCTTATGCACAGACCCGCAGTTTCCTTGCTGTCAGTGTTTCATCAGTTTGTCAGAGTCGATGCGGGCCCCCGCCCCCCAGGAGGCTGACAGGGGGAGACAGGTAATCGATTCAGGAGAGGGGGGCCTGAGAAAGCCACAAGTAGAGAGCGGTGGACTGTGACCCTGTGTGGCTCTCTCTCTGTCAGTGTGTGTGTGGGAGTGCTGGACTGTGACCCTGTCACTAACAAGTCTAACAGGAGGGCACTTTCAACATGTCACACTCCTACTGGGAGACATTTTAACACGCCACTGCCTTCTCACTCTGTTCATACAGGACTGTGTGTGTGTGTGTGTGTGTGTGTGTGGTAAGTGTGTAGTATGTGTGCTTGAGTACACAACAAAAACCTATTGAAATTTCCTACAAGAAGCACTAAAAAAAGTCAGCTCAGACTTTGCCAACAACTTTTACATGATTATTATTCCAATGATTTTTGAACATCTACTAACTACTACTACATTTTTTAAAAGTGAATTCAGTTTTAGGGTGGATTTCCACCTCAGTGTTACCCTCCCGTATCATCACTGTATCAGTCAGCTGGTTAACTCACTGTCAGTCTCGCAGACTGCTGTGCCATCGTTGGGGCAGAAGCGCGTCTCCACCTTCCTGCGTCCGATCTGCAGCTCGTGGGGATCGGGCAGGTGAGCCCTGCACATGTAGCGCATCCTCTGCTCCTGTCGGGCCCCGCCCTGCGTCACGTTTACAGGCATCCAGGGGGTCCAAGGTGTGTTCCTCTTTACCTCGGGACACGCCTCCAGGTTACAGGCCTTGTATTCCTGAATGGGAGACGTTGCAGAGCAGTTCAAGTTACATTGATTATTTAATTTTTATAATGTAATTTGTAACTTTGTCCTGTTTGTCCCAAGAGTGGCGTATGAGAATAGATTATGGAGTCTCCTGGCAATCTGTTTTGTAGATTTTAGTGTTTCTTAGGAACAAACTGGCTCTAGAGGAGGTCACCAGGATCACCTTTAGGAAACATGTTGTTGAAATCTGTCCGTTAAATTCTGAGATTTTTTATATTGATCTTCTAATTAGCTTCATTTTAAAGCAATCTCTGCCACTTGGTAAAATGACAAACAATGCTATATCCTTTACTGTTCCTATTAAAACCACACCTGTATGCACTGTCACTTAGAAGATACTCAGATATTGACATTGAAAAACTCCAGGCGTTCCCTAGAGACCGTCAATCATCCTGCATCTTTCGCATTTAAAAACATACACATAAAAGAAATATGACATTTTGTTTTGACATCAAAGATTTGGTTGACATTTAACAGGCATTTTATTTTGGTAAACAAACAGCTAAAAAGGTGATAAGTGTCACTGTGGCTGACGGCACCCGATCTATGTAAGATCAGGAGAGAGAAAGTGAACTGTGAGTGTATTTATCTCTGCTGTCATTATCACCTGCTCTGAAGTGATTTTAATCTACCCTTATTAAAGCGATACTATTTACAAACCAACTGATGGAACAGTAACACAGGTACACCTACAATTTAACAACAGAAAAACCTCATTCATTTTAACTTAAACTGATACACTTCAGATTTTAAGGTGGAACGTCTACATTTGAGATCATATCACGGCAGTAAGGAGACAGATGTTCTTCTGTTATCTTTATTCATCTGAGTGTGTGTTTATTTGTGTGCGTGTGTGTGTGTGTATGTCTCCTACCAGCGCACATCCTGGGCAGCTGTTGCCATTCTCGCAGGTGCGGACCCTCGAGTGGACGCCTCCCCCGCACTCTGTGCTGCACTTGGTCCAGGAGCCCCAGGGGGACCAGAAGATCGGCTGAGGACAGGAAACCCCTTCATTGCACAACCTGTTGAGACGTTGACGTGACTTTAATTAGACTTACTTCACAACAATGATGAATTAAAACATGAGTTTGACTGGATTTAGTTGACGCTTAATTGCCTAAAAAAAACCAACAGCCTAACCTAACCTTAACAAAAATAACAGCATTCTTGTAGTCCATGTTTTCATCTTGGCTGTGCAAATAATCAATGTTCTCTCTGAAAAAGCTCCTGGATGCAGGTTTGGATAGCCTGTGCGCACAAAGCGTCAGACTTTGGACACCAGAGACCAACTGACTGTTTGCAACCAAGTCTCCTCCACCCTGATCAAGGCGAGACGGCTGATAATGTTCGGTGAATAAAACATCGGGCGCTGGAGACGAGTTGTGCAACGTGTTTTCATTTTGATGGACTGCTCTGAACCTCCCTGTGAGCGTGTGTGTTCTCATATTTGTTAAAATTGATGCAAGCAGTCTTCTTACAATAGTGAGCAATGGTTTCTATTAACCATGACCACACTGTTTCCCTCTTACCTTAAGCAGTACAGAGTTGCCTAAACCTAACCAAACATTGACGTTAAATCAGATATGTAATGATCACATGAATCATTTTTTAAATGGTCATTTATTACAGTTTTGGAAGAGTGAAAATGGCTATGTGGTTAAATTTGTCACACTTGAGACTTGACTTGGAATTGAAGCAGCTGTGGTATCAGGCTGAATGAGGACAAGCTAAATCAAATCTACTGCAGCATATGTAGCACTGATGTATGTTAAATATGTCATTTGTATCATGTTTGAAAACTTTAGCACAGTCATGCTGTAGGTCTGAGTTCAGCTGGAATAATTCAGATTTCACAATAAGACATTTTGAATCGGTTAAAAGTTACTTCATCGACACATCTGGCCTTCCTCACCTCTCGTCTCTGCTCGGCCCGACGCAGACGCGGCCGCCGTGTCGGGGTGACGGGTTGTTGCAGGAGCGCTGGCGCAGCTCGAAGCCTGTGCCACAGGTCGTGCTGCACTGTCCCCATGACGACCAGGGCGTCCAGCCTCCATTTCTATAGCAACACACACACACATAGGAAAGTATTAGCAATTCATTTCACATTGGACCTGCATAATTATTTTTATTCACCAGTGCTTTTAGTATAAGTCTTCCGAATGTTGTTGTCTAATTCTAAAGGGAGGAAAAGGAACACATTTTTAAGCTTTGTCTAATCATTGCTCTGATTCTAGGAAACAGAAATGCTCACAGAGGGAGCTCATTCAGACAGGGAAACATTCATTCCATTTGCTTATGTGCTTTGATCCTGGGTAGCACTCCTCATGATTTAATTGCCACTTTCTGCAAAAGCACAATTCAATTTCGACACCAGGGATTAAATCTGGCATAGCTATCCGGCAGGATGAAGGTGCCTGTAAACTCTTTGTCTCGCCTTTGTTCTCTGTAACACTGATTGGCCAATTCCCCCTGCAGACAGAGGTGCTGAGAGGTGTCACAAGGAGAACCTGGGTGTCACCTACATCTTCTAATGAGGTTCCTCATACTGATGATCTTTCTCATGTTCTGTCAGAGCATGAATTGTACCCTTGAGGTAGATTATTCAAAGTCAAAGGGAACACCGCTGCTACAATCTCAGAGTTCAAGAAAAGATGTTGGAGTTCAGCTGATCTGACTCATTTGTACAATGACTGGCTCAATGTGCTCAGTCATAGCATGGTAATAATAGACTGTATACAACTGTATACAGGACCAGGATATATACTTAACTAACCTCAACCATCTTTTTATCTATGAATAAATAAGTTCAATAGTATATCCCATTGTATTATCATATTTATGATGACCTATCGCACAATAAGTAATTATCACCATCATCATGTCTATATATCGACTTATCTTATGATATATGGACATGACCTTGCTATTATATTATCATTGCTATTATGTTATCATTATATCAGTGGTATAAAATGATCTTAAAATGACAATAATATCGTTTATCGTGATTATTTCTGAGACAATATATCGTCCAACAAAAGTAGATATCATGACAGGTTAAATGTTACATTCCGGAAAGGACACAGAAATGTAATGGATCATACACACAGAAAAACAAGAGTTACATTTCATATCATTTAGATTTAAAAGTTGTGACAGTTTATTTAAGATCATCAAATATTTATTTCCATGTGTGTGCAGTAGAATTCGAGAAGTACTCAAAGTACAACAGGTAAGTGTTGGTAAGGTAGGTAAGGACTGAGTTTGTTAACACTCTCATCCTTCTAGCGGCGCTGGTTTAAAATCTATCCCGTGACTAACTGGATGCCGGAGTGAATATTGAAGAACAGGAGTGATGGTGCTCGGTTCTCGTGGTTCTTGTCAGAACTCTGGCAGCAGCGATGTGAATGTGCTGAAGAAGTCTACTGAGATACCAGATAAAAGATTGTTGTAAGATGAATAGGTGCTTCAAATCTTGAACAGACATGAAATCTTCAGACTGTCTTCATTTTCATTTGCTGTGAATAATAGAAGGCTGACTTTGTTACTGCCTTGGTTTCAACTCGTTATAGTGTTGCAATAAAACTGAAGAAGAAAACCGAGTCATTTTCTCCTTCTTACTAAATACAGTCCATCTTTTCAGTGATCACATCGATTCATCTGTAATATCGTATTTGTTACTATTACTTAATCCATATTACAAGGATTTATTGCATTAAATATGGCTACAAATGCCACACAAATCAGATTATGGTGTTAATGATAAAAATTATTATTATTATTATCGTCCTCAGTGAGAAAATTCTTCTTGTTTGTCCTACCTTGAGCAGTTGGACACTTCGATGGTGGGGCCCTGGCAGTTCTTGCCTCCACAGCGAGGGGTGGGGCTGTCGCAGGACCTGGAGCGACACAAGCAGGAGCTCATGCCGTCCGCCCCGTCATCATTGTTGCAGGTTTGCCACGGCGCCCACGCTCCGAAGACTCCGTTGGTGGTCTGGTTCCGCAGCTGGAAATCAAACATCCAGTGGTGATGTCAGTGACTGATCAGAGCATTTATGATTTTTAGACTTTTCTTACAAGATAGAGAGAGACTTTTCAGAAGATTATAGAGCAAAGCGTTCAATTCACTTCAGCCAAACTCAGTCCAGTTGGCATCAATGTAATATAATCCATTTAAGTCCAGTTCATGTTCCATCTCTACCCCAATACTCGTACATCCTGTCCTGTCTTGTACAAAACATCAGTCATTATGAGTCATGGATGATGCCAACAGCTCTGACACATGAATGATGACATCAGTGCAGCACCTAAGTCTTCTAGAGGCCCTGGGAGGACAGTTGTGATGAGGTGTTTACTATAAAGAAGGCGGCTGCCTCATTCTTACCGGACACACAGTGATGTTCTGCTTCCACTGGCTCATGTTGGAGCTCTCCTCCAGTGTGGTGCAGCGCTGCTTTCTGAAGTCCCAGCCACAGTAAGGGTCCCTCGCCTCCAAGCACATCCTATAGGGGCCAGGAGAGAGAGGAATGAAGAAAGAGTGTTTCATCATCAAACGGAGTGGTTTATTTGTTAAATAAAGACAGTTTTTAATCTGGTGTCAGGTTTGACATTCCCACACTGACCAAACTCATAGGCCAGGAATGTCCAAACTATTCCATAAAGGGTTTATGTGTCTGCAGGTTTTCATTCCAACCAAGCAGGAACACACCAGAATCGACTCATTTAATAAACTGATCTCAGTCTTCAGACAGTTGATTGGTCGAATCATGTGTTCTTGATTGGTTGAAACAAAAAGCTGCAGGTACATGACCCTCGCAAGCTCTATGGGAGCATAGCAAGGGTACTGAGCGGCTAACTTCTGTTTAGCTCTCTACTAACTTGAATGAGGTTTGAGTCATTTGGCAGGGGATGTGGTGCTAAAAACAATGTATCCACCATTTTACAGCCACAGCAGTAGCCACATAGTAGGCTAAAGCGGAGCCTATAATGTATGCACATGTTGGGGGATTGTTTTTGTAATTACTTTCACTTCCAGAAGGGGGCAAAAAGTCCCGTACTGCAGCTTTAAGTTAAACATGCAAGAATGAGAAATACACAAAGCAACTAAAAAAACAAACAAACTGTGAAAGCGGTTAAAGCATGTGGAGCGATTGCAAAAGAAGTTCATTTAAATAAATGAAGTTGAAGCTCAGCACTCACACCAGTGTCACACCACACTGTGACAAACCACATCCAGACTTCATCTAGCACATGTATTCAAACAACCTGTGAAAGATGACAAAAATCTAACTTTCCAGTGCATCATTCCTCCTTCAGCACGTACACAAACACCATACACGGTACATCACCCAAACAGTGATTAAATATTTGTAAGCTCCTCCAGTCAAACAGAGGCCTAATGACGGCTAATTAAATCTAAAGCTGTTAATGACGAAGCTAAGCCACCAGAGCCGATCTGAATGCCTCCGGAACGCAGGATGAAGGCATCAAATGAATAACTCCTTTCTCTCAAAAGGCTCCTCTCCACTTTCTGCCACCCTCCCTCGCTTCCTCTCCTTTATACCCCCCAGTTTTTGTCTCACTCGTTTTCCGTCTCATCCTTCTCTCCGCTCTTCTCCCGCTTCTTCTCAACTCCTTCTTCGCAGCGTCTTTCCCCTTCCCTCTTCTTCTTCTTCTTCTTCTTCCTCTCTTTCATTCAAGCTGAAAAGGAGAGATTCTTGTTGTTTGTGTTTTCTTTTTTTTCTCCTTTCATTCCTGGCACAGACCCTTGTGGTTTATTTGAAGAGCCCTGTAGTGTTTTAGCCTGGAGGTTGAGGAATCTCTAAGTGTTGATACAGCTCTTCGTGCCAGGTCTGGGGCTCCATGGTGAACCGGGAGGTCGGCTTAGATCCAATAAAGACGTTACTGCTTAGCCAGCACATCAGAGGTGACCCGGCACACAAAGCAGAGCGAAGCAGAGGAGAGGAAAAGAAGAGAGAGAAAGAGAGAGATGCCATGTTCTCCGGTGATCCGTGACACCGACCGGGGAAGAAAAGGGCGACTTCCATCATGGCCGACGCGTTCACCGCTAACCTTTTTGTGTCAATTTAATTAAGCGACACTATTACAGTGAGGGATGCAATCTCCGATACAGATGAAACAATAATCATAATAAGGTCAACCGCAAATTCACAGTTCAGTGAACCTAATAGTCCATTTGAAAGGGAGGAGCGTGTCGCCATTTTGGCTCAAGGTCGACCGTATTGCGTCTATGATGGCTTTGATGTGTGGCTCTGCATCGTCATTGTTGCTGAAGTTACCAACACACACACACACACACACACACACACACACACACACACACACACACACACTGCCCACACACACTAATACAGAGACCAGATAAGCTGAACAATTAATAAGCACGTATTTCAAGGAGGAAATAAAATATGGAATGAAGAGGTGGGAGAGATTTGAGTCCTAATTAGCTCGGGGTATAGTGTGCTGAGAGGCAGAGGCTGGGAGGCTTCTGACCTCAGGGAGCGACGCATTTCAGTCCCGGATTCACCTTCTTTGCATTCATTTAGAGAAAAAAAATGATGGTTGAAATAAGAAAAAAAACCACACAAAAAAAAAGTGCCTGCGGCTAGACTAAACCATTCAGCCTATGTAACAGCAGTTTTGAAAGAACTGCCGACAAATTGATTGCGGGGCAGGTGAGGATAAGAGGTTAATGCTGTAGGAAGAGGATATTCACACAGCTGCAGGCACACATTTAAAACACAAGGTGAACCAATAGTTTGTCTGATTCAGTCTGTCTTTGAATATTTATACTTTAATTCAAGCAATTTCTCTCAAATCTGTATTATGTTGCACTATATTAGCAAAATATGCAAATGCTGGTCTGTGGGTGTTTATGGTTTGATGCTTGGCCTCTTTGTTCCCATCATCCTAAATTGCAGATGATGGTGAGATGCCTTGAGGAAGGTCTTGGAAAACAAAACAAACCAAAAAGTATTGAATCTTTGGCAAAATGTAGTGAATCTTTGTGACATAACTGACAGTGGCATTCCAAAGTTCTAGTTTGATTGATTAAAACAGTACATTCATTTCTTGTATACTAACTGAAAAAGACTTTGAGACTATGAGATACATAGTCATGAGACCTGTCATGATAATTACTTTTGTTAGATGATATATTGTCTCAGATATAATCGCGATAAACAATATTATTGTCATTTGAAGATCATTTTATATCACTGATATAATGATAATATAATAGTATAATAATGTAAGGGGGGCGGGGGGATGGGATTGGAGAGTGGGTGCTACACTTCTATAAGAAAACGGGCTGCCATTATGGGCCAGGACAGAGTTATTTACCATTATCGGCTTATAGCTGTGTGGCCGAAGCTTCGGTATTTGTACCAGGGGTGCAAATAGACACTCTGTTTTATTTAAAGGCGCCTTTCAAAGCACTCAAGGACACCTTAGAAGGCACATAAAACACAACAACAGTAAATCAAACAATATAAATCAGGTAACATTTAGTGCAAAAATAAAGAAAGAAATAAGAATGTGACTATAAAGTGCATCAGTACAATAAATAAACAAGAATGTGATTGCATAGTCTCTGAATAGGTGCGTTTTCAGGCGGGATTTAAAGATGGAAACAGAGTCAGAAGTGCAAATGTCTGGTGGGAGAGAGTTCCAAAGACGGGGGGCAGATCGGCTGAAAGCTCTTGACCCCATGATGCTGGTTAAGTTGGCAGATGGGGCAAAGAGCTGGTTGGCGGAGGAGGATCGGAGAGTTCGGGAGGGTGTGTAGATGTGAATCAGTTCCGAGAGATATGATGGTGCCAGGTTGTGAAGGATCTTGTAAGTGAGGAGTAGAATCTTAAAGTCAATGCGGGATTTGATAGGGAGCCAATGAAGTTGCTGCAGGGCAGGAGTGATGTGTTCAATAGAGGGGGTTCTGGTTATGATACGGGCGGCTGCGTTCTGTACCAGCTGGAGATTATGAAGACATTTCCACGGAAGACCAAAGAGGAGAGAGTTACAGTAGTCCAGACGGGATGTGATCAGGGTGTTTACCAGGATAGCGGTGCAGGTTGGTGAAAGTGAGGGACGGAGACGGTTGATGTTCCGTAGATGGAAGTATGCAGTCCGAGTAACGTTATTGATGTGGGCTTCGAAAGATAATGTGCTGTCCAGGATAACACCCGGGCTCTTTACCTGAGGGGATGTAGGAACAGTGGAATTGTTGATGGACATGGAGAAAGTGTTGAGTGTTGCTAGGGTTGATCTGGTACCGATGAGGAGGACCTCAGTTTTATCGCCGTTGAGAAGTGTGGATATATGGAGGTAAAAAATGATCAAGGTCATGTCCATGTATCATATGATAAGTCCATACATAGACATGATGATGTTGATAATTACGTTATAGTACGATAAGTCGATAATGTTTTTTTGTGACCGGTCTATATATATCATTAGGACTCATCTTAAATTCTAATCATTTCCTAACTGAAGGCCATTTCTTAAAGGAAGATTTACTATCGGAGGGGAGAAGAGTGGATACCGAGACATTTAGCTCCCTTTCACTCTGACCTTTTCTGCATGTTAGCTAAACACCTACTGTTCCTTTCTGTCCTAACGGCTCAACATTTTTTAAAAATAGGAAAAACAGGAATGCTGTTCAAGTCAATTACAGGCAGTGTGGGTGGAGAGAGGGCTCTGTGTGTGTGTGTGTGTGTGTGTGTGTGTGTGTGTGTGTGTGTGTGTGTGTGTGTGTGTGTGTGTGTGTGTGTGTGTGTGTGTGTGTGTGTGTGTGTATGTGTGTGTGTGATGAGAAGAGAGAGGCTGATATCTGTAAGAGGAAGTGCGGAGAGATGTCAGCCGGGACGGGAGGCTGAGTCTGCAGATGCACAGGAATGTCAGTGTGTGTGTGTGTGTGTGTGTGTGTGTGTGTGTGTGTGTGTGTGTGTGTGTGTGTGTGTGTGTGTGTGTGTGTGTGTGTTCATAATCACATGCATTTTCTGAATAACCCCTCCGTTTGTGTATACTGCGAGGGCGTGTTTTTCTACCCTGGGTGTGTCCCTGTGTGTGTGTGTGTGTGTGTGTGTGTGTGTGTGTGTGAGAGCATTGCTTTGACAACCCTGCAGGGCTGATATGTAATTCAGCGGCGTACGTGCCCGGTGGCGCACTATATCAAAACAGAGAAGGCGCGGAACATGGCGTGTTAAATTTTAAACAGGCCGAGCGGCAAAAACCCACCGGCCCATAAAACAATATGTCTGGACGACTGGCATCGGAAGATAAATCTGCCGGATTCTCTCTGTGGGGATGTAATTGGCATTTTAAATGGTTTGTGAATGCTGTAAAAACCAGTGTCTCCTTTTATTATGGGCCCTTTAACAACCAGACATAAAAACAATAGTTCACCTCGCCTTTAATGGCATGCTGTCAGTGTATAATTGCAAATATGATCGCCAGGACTGATAAATTATGGATTAGAATCAGTCGTTATTAGCTGTAGCTATAGCTCTGACATGTGGGATTATGTAAGAGGATGCTATCTGGAGGGTCCAAGTCAGTTAAACATATGTCTGCATACACCTGCTTCTTCTCTCCAGCTCTCCACAGCAGCTCTGTCACTTTTTGTTTGTTTTTTTTTGCAGTCAGTCCCAGGAGAGCACTGTTGACAGCCTCTCCTTGCACCTCTCCCCTTGTAACAGGGGGAGAATGAGAGCTCGTCCCAGGGGCTTTTTTTCCCCTTCTTTCTCCTTCCCCCTGTTGTGCCAGGCTGAGCTGGCCATTTAGGAAGTCTGCTCATGATGAATTGGAAACACAAGGACTCCTGCTAGCACTCAGCGCTAATACAGCCAATTAGGCTCAGTTGGTGCCAGGGCTAAAGACTGATGGTGCCGGGTCCAAAAGAAAAAAAATCTCAAAAAATCCGGAAAACAAAAGGGAGATGGCTGCCTGCCAAAAAATACCTGCTGTCCTCGGTGTACAATTTTAGCCCCTGGTGATTAAAAAAGGAGCTGTATCATCACTGGGAGACAACAGGGAGGAAAAAGAGAGGAGAGAAGAGCAAAAAGGTATAAATGTACTAAAAGGTGAGGTGATAGATGGCAAAAAAAAGATGGTAACTGAATGAAAAAGGAGAGAAAAGATAAATAAAGATACTTACATGAAACAATACAAGTATGGCAAAAGTTTTACTTCCCTCAGTACTACAGGTGAGGGTTTGATGGTATTTTATCAATCTAGTCAGTCTGAATCTAGTTTGAAATCTAATACCTGAATTCTTTGGTTCTCCATCAAATCTACACAAAGTTATACTTTGCAGGGTCTCGAGGTGCTGAGCCAATCATAGCTCACATACTGTAAGTGTTTGACAGGTTGTCAGTCACGGTTGATCCAAAGGAAACTCACACACACACACACACACACACACACACACACACACACAAACAGAACATGCAAACTGATGAGGCCAAAACTGTCTTCCTGTGAGCCACCGTCGTGCCGCTCTTCCTTTTAAACGATGTTATCTTTCGACATTTGTAACCGGCTGAAAGTTAAACGTAAGCGAATAAAAAACTCCACGATTTAGTAGAGATCTGTTATGAGCGTTCGTTGGCTGAGAAGGCAGAAAACTGCACTTTACAGCAGCAGCTCTGATCAATGTTAACGACCTGTGGCTACAACCTGAGAATGAGCAGGGAGAAGAAGCCTTGAAATGTTGATAGAAATGGTGAATACACCTTTTGCACGGCCTAATCGGTCCAAATACCAGAGGTCCTGATTCATAATGATACCTCATACCTATATATATATATATACCTCATTTTCGAGTAGAAAAAAAAAAGAAGCACAAATTATGATTATTGTAACTAAATTAAAGATGTCAAAGTTTAGTATAGATACAGTTTTGAAATCATTTCAATTGTTTTAATGGTGGCACATAATCACACCTGTTGTCCTGACAACAGATCTTATACCTTTAAATAAAACACCATATTTCAATGAAAGTACTGATTGATTCATTTTACATGCAAATAATGATCCATGTGATTTTCAGGCAATTAGATTAAAAAAATCAATATCATTATTTGAAAATGGGTCAAATTTGACCTGAGGACAACAGGGAGGGTTCACTTATTGATATGATATGCAGGAAGTTGGCAGAAACTTCTCTCTCTCTCTCTCTCTCTCTCTCTCTCTCTCTCTCTCATCTCTCTCTCTCTCTCTCATCTCTCTCTCATCTCTCTCTCTCTCTCTCTCTCTCTCTCTCTCTCTCTCTCTCTCTCTCTCTCTCTCTCTCTCTCTCTCCTCTCTCTCTCTCTCTCTCTCTCTCTCTCTCTCTCTCTCTCTCTCTCTCTCTCTCGCCCTGCCCTCACTATCTGTCACTTCTCTTCTGCACATGTAGCAAAGAAAAAGAGGGGAAAGAATGAAAATGAGTGTTGTTGCTTGACAATAAAACACTCATCACGCCGTTAGTGTTGTTGAACTGCGAGCACACAGTTCACTCACAACTGCAGAGTGATGTTACAGAGAGACCATCCATCAGACAGCAGCCTGCTTCAATAGAGATCTGTTAACATTAGACCTCTGCAAATCACTGTATTCTGATCCAAACTGAACCGCCTATTGAATTCCAACCTTACTCAGCGCCTCGTTGTAGCTGCTTCCTTTCTTAAGAATATATTCATATTTCACAACCTTGCTGTGTTGTGAGCATCAGAAATTGAAAGGTGGTGGAGCTGGCAGGTTAAGACATCGTGCCAGACCCAATCAGGCTGAAAGACGGAGGAGGGAAACAAAGCAACACAGACACAGACACAGACACATACAGAGAGAGAGAGAGAGAGAGGAGATGAGAGAGAGAGAGAGAAGGAGAGAGAGAGACGAGAGAAGATGAGAGAGAGAGAGAGCAAAATGATTACACTGAGCAGCAGCCAGGACAAAGCCTGTAATAAAGTAACAGCATTCTGAAGCAGTAATAAATACCTCCACTGTGTGAACACTATCTCTCCCTCTCTTTCTGTTTCTCTCTCTCAGTTCTTGGCTGGTGAAGTGTTCCTCTGATTGTCATACGGGCTTAGTGGCAGTGAGCTCTAGAGCCTGCTGACAGGCTGGCAGCCACAGCAGACGGTAAATTGGGTTTGCTGGGGACGGGCCTGTAAGCCTTCAACACACAGGGAAAGACAGGGGAAGTTCACACTGCTGTATAGGGGTCCTATAGGGACTGATGCTAAAGTATAATAAAACATGTCTCACACACACACACACATAGACACACAGGTTGTAGCAGGGATGCTAATGGTCAGTGGTTTTCCTCTATGGCGTTGTTTTAGGCTGCTGCTGCAGGCAGAATGAGCTGCTGCTGGGTCACTGTTAATCACACACACACCTCACACACTCTGACAAAGCAAATTAAACAAAAGCCCTCAGGCAAAACATTTAACTATCACCATTGGACAATTGTACCTCTTGTAATAAAGCGTAATGTTTATGTAAGCAGATGTGCGAGTGGTGGTTTGGCTGCAGGAATAAAACGGTTACAGAAAACCTGATTTGTTCCATTTCATCTTCCTCAACATTATCCTCATCATTTATTCAGCATTTCCTCCTTTGCCTGCTCCTTGAAGTTATTTCAGTTTTCATGCTTTTTATTGCCTTTTCTCTGAAAATCTGACACGTTCAGTTTTTACAGATGAGCAGTGCTGGAAAGAAGGTACTGCACTGAAGTACAATTTTGAGGTACTTGTACTTTACTGTAGTATTTCTACATCTCAGAGGGAGATATTGTATTTTCTACTCCACTACAATAATTTGACAGCTTTAGTTACTTTTCAGATGCAGATTTGACACAATGTGATAATATAACAAGCTTTTAAAATACAACACATTGTTAAAGATGAAACCAGACAGCAGTGTGTAGTCAGGCTCACATTTCAGATGTCTATGAGTTGTTAACAGCTCCACCAAATAGTGATTTTTCCCTCTAAACTTCTCACATGCTTTCATTTCAATAAATGTTCAAATATATTTCGGCAAAAATCAAAGATTAGAGAAAAAGTCCAAAATCTGAAAACACATCCCATTTACTGCAATACTGCAGTACTTTTACTGTAATACTGCATACTACATCACTCATAATACTGCAGTACTTTTACTGTAATACTGCATACTACATCACTCATAATACTGCAGTACTTTTACTGTAATACTGCATACTACATCAATAATAATACTTCTGTACTTTTACTGTAATACTGCATACTACATCACTCATAATACTGCAGTACTTTTACTGTAATACTGCATACTACATCAATAATAATACTTCTGTACTTTTACTGTAATACTGCATACTACATGGAGCTCATAATACGTGTGTATTTTTACTTAAGTAGGATTTTTCAAGCAGGACTTTTACTTATAATAAAGTATTATTACTTTGCCGTATTGGTATTTGTACTTCAGTATAGGATGTGAATGCTTCTTCCACTGCCAGTAAATAAACTGATCTAGACAAAAAAAAGCACTTACTTTCAAAATTGGCTACTGTTGTGAGTGAGACCAGTAGTTTGATCTCTATTTGGCAGCGTGGACTACCTTTCTTCTCTCACAAAAGCCCTGACGGATGCAACACTGCAGCTAAGCTAGTGCGTCCGCTGCAGCCAAAATAAATGACTTCACTAACAGAATGAGATAGAGAGATAGGGTCTGCATGGAGGACAGAGTGCTGCTGTTAGCCAGAGGTGCCAATTGGCCAGATCAAATATAATTACCACAAATAGAGGACAAACACATACGGGCATGTGCACACACACACACACATACTCCTGCACAAGCTGCAGCATTTGTCTGCGAGCTATCACTAAAAGGCTACAAATCACCGGCCGTTGAAAAGGTTTAGCGAGCGTAACAAAAAAACAAAAAAAAGCACTTCGGCTCAAGATGATGATGTAAATGTTATTTCCCTCTGAGGGTTTGAGACTCTATAGGGATCGATAACAAAGCAAAACTAAACATTAAAAGCACTTTGACTTAATTGAATTATTTAGAAGTATAGTACAGGCATTCAAAGTGACATATGTTTCTGCTTCCATCTGTTAAACAGTAAGAATCTATATTTTCCCTCCATGTTTAAACAATTACAAAACATGCACACATATGTCAGCTGTTTACATTACGAGTACAGCGCCGCAGCTGCAGTCCATCCGTTATTCCATTAGCAGCTTTATAGCAAACTGGATAAGTTATGATTTGTACATAAATCATGTCGCAGCTTGTCTCTGTCACTGTGGCGCCCACCGCAGTACTGCAAATACAGTAAGTCCATTCTTTACTGTGTGTGTGTGTGTGTGTGTGTGTGTGTGACACAGAGAAACCAGCATGATGAGCCACTGCCAGCTATAAAAGTGCTTATATTCATCTGTTATCAGTGTGTGTGAATGGATGTATGGGAGGGCCACACACACACAGAATGGTTCATTCAGACTGCACCACAATGATGGGGAGTAGGAAGGGGGGGGGGGGTTCAAAGAGCGGGACAGCAGGTGGGTCTTTTTACATATAGTCTGAGCAGTGGACACAGAGAAAGAGAGAAAAAAAAGAGGGAAAAAAAGAAAGAAAAAGTCATAAGAGCAATGTGATGCAATGTGACATGTTAATTTTTTCCCTCAAGGATCTCATGCGATATTGTAATTACTGTGATTGGCCAAAATGATTAGTATATTGAATAGTTGCTGTTAGTTGGTGTTTGCAGGCGCTGAATCAACAATATTTGAACAGTATTTAAATCTGATACTGATGCAGGCATGCAGATAGTGAGCGGGGCTACCATGGATACGAAGTCGCACATTTGAAATGCATCCGTGCTATCAAAGTTTGCGATCCTATCTAAATGCTGTGCAACCGTTCAGCAACGGCTATCAAAATTTTTAGCGGGCGATAAAGTGTGATGGTGGTAATATAGCTGCGATTCTTAATCAGGTCACAGAATCTGATGGGTTGCAAAATATATTGGTGTAACACCTGTTGTTGCTAATTATGAGATACAGAAGTCATAATTACAAGATAAGATGTTTTGTCGGTAATAAAACATTAAAATGTCATCCTAGGTTCTGAAAATGTGGGAATTTAATGGTTATTTTTCACTAATCAACACATTAACTGAACAGTCATTTTCCTTCATTTTCCTTTTTTTCTTCATCTTCTGACTCAATGTCACCTATCTGCTATTTTCTACTTGCTTGAGTCCCTCCAGACGAGCTCAGGTGTCACGCTGACAGACGCGTTGACATCTGTCGTATTCCGCAGCCGGTGCATTTAAAAGATTCCGAGAGGAGTGTAGAATATTGCAGACTGGATTAAGGACGGCCCCATCCCACCTTAACCCCCCTCCCTTCTTCCCCACGTGCTGCCCTTGGTGCCCACTCTTCTTATCCTATCACCCCACTGTGTCGTAAATAGGACTCTAACTGCTTGCTCTGCTCTGTATATCTATATTTCTGTTTGCTTCTTGCATATCTCACCCACATCTTATTAAATGCACTGGTTTTTCTACCTGAGCCCTGTGTGTGTGTGTGTGTGTGTGTGTGTGTGTGTGGTCCCATGTGTCTATGAGTTTGGATTTAGTAGAAATATAGCGAGCTGACTCATCAGGCAGCACATATGAGAACTCATCCAAGCACCCACCCACGCACAAATCACAAAGTAGACTACACACACACACACACACACACACAAACACACACACAGACAGAATGAAAAAAAAGCAGCCATTTGTATGCTAAAATGAAGTTGACTTTGAAGGACTGAGGTGGCCGGCTGAGGATCCAGATTGAGAGTTCTGATGAGATACAGGAGGCTGGACAAACAGTCGGTGGGTTTTTCTTCCCCCCGCTCGCTCTTGAGACTTTCACACGAATAACACTGAAGCTGGAGATGGCAGAGCAAAAGGCCTCTCTCTCCCTCTCTGTTTGTAGCTCGCGCTCTCTCTCTCTCACTCACACACACACACACACACACACACACACACACACACACACACACAGACACAGACACACACACACACACACACACACACACACACACACACACACACACACACACACACACACACACACACACACACACACACCTGCCTTCAGAGAAACTTCTCTGGCAATGTACTAGGTAGCTTCACACACAGTTTTTTGTTTATCCTTTGATTCAGCCACAAGCAAAAGCCAAAAACAGTGCTCTCTTTGTGTTATGCAGAACTTCATTACTCTGGAAAAAAAACAAAAAAAAACACAGCACAACAAATTAATTTTCTCTAGTGAGCCGATACCGCCCCAGTCATTAGTCTGGTTCCATAAGGACTTTAATGATTATAGGCACAGTCTTCCAGACATTAATCCTAGTTGAGGACAGATAATTACCTTCAATAGGAAGACCAACCAGGTTAAAATGAATCCACTGCCACATGGCATAAGATGAACAATGAAACACACTGTGTATACTGCACGGTGCTTTCGGGAAGTGAACACCACTGTCCCTCATGTAGATTATCACTTTATTCTTGTAAATTGGATTTAAAGAGATCTCAAATAAAGAGGAAACAGCACACAGGTGACAGCAGTGTTGCACGTATTATGGTACAGTATGCCTGGTCTGCACAATCTGTGATTTCACATAAACCAAATCCAAATGTTGACCCTCATGGATTTCAGGCATACATATTCTGATGTGTTTTGAGTGAGTGCTGGCTTTTAGTCAAGTATGTGAGGGTGCAGGGCTGTGACAGCAAAAATGCACTTAGATGCGACCTAGATAGACCTTCAGACGATGCCATGGATATGACCAATGCTTAGACCTTGACATTAGGCTTGCTGCAGCAGACTGTGTTGCAGGTGATACACTGATTACATTGCTTGTCCACTTCCCCAACCGATGTTTTGCTAATATAAATCTAAAAATGCCTGCTCCATGTCCGACTGCAGCAGTAGCAGAGTCACAGCATAGACTAGTGGAGTGAGATGTCTGTTATTTTGTAGAATGTCCAGCGTAACCGGTATCACTGATGTTGTCACGACTTTATTAGCTGGTGAGAAAACTTCCTCATCGTGGCATCCCAGCTTGACATCAATATTTGTATGGATTCTTATAATCTTTCATAACATCTAGTAAAGTCTATCAAAGCTGTATCAAGTCCAACAAAAGGCAGCAGAAAATGTCCTTGAAGCTACTTGCAGATTTGATGAATTATAGATTTGGACAGCTCTAGGTACTCTGGACTTCATGGTTAGGTTTCCTGTTAAGTCCCCAAGCTTACAGGAGCAAAGAGGTCCAGAACTTTGAATTCAGCTCTGTTTTGTATTAGTTTGGATGGAAAGCCCCCTTCTCTTCCTGGAATATTGTTTTCATATGTTTTTATACTTTACACTCGCCCAACATTGATTATTTTGTTTCTCCTCTTGATACATTCTGAAGAGCTCACAATGCCTTCAAACCAGTGATATTTGCATTTTTAACACAATGTTCCGCCGCATGTGGAGATTTTAAGCAGTACTCACGTCTCAGTTTTGTAGGTGGAGCACCTCTCCAGGGGGATCTTCAGGACTCGGTTGTTGAGCCCAACAAAGAGTGACCTGTCGCTGTGCAGGATCTGCAGGCTCAGGATTGGTTCTCGCACCCCGTGGGGGAGGAGCTCCATCTCCTCCAGGTAACATCCTTGTAGGTTCTTATTGGGTGTAGCCAGGGCCTTCAGGATGGTGCCGTATTCTGATTGGAGGAGGAGGATGAGAAGATTTATCAGAGAGGGTCAATTGAAGGGGATTCCTTTTTCTATGGGTATCAATTAAGTACTTCTTTTTTGTTTAACTGCTTCATCGTTCTTATGAATTGATAGGTTATACTTCTAATTGATGTACAGTATGTGCATGTATTTCCAACTAACCCGTGCTGATGTACATGACATGGTAGAGGGTGTCCATGCCCTGAACAATGTCCACGACCAGGTTGGAGAAGCGAACGTCATCCTGCATGATCAGAGGATCTACGGACTCCGGCTGGACCACATCGTTCATCAGGTAGAGCCGCTGGGCGTCCTGCAGGCTGCGCTCCGTCAAACCCTCGTTGGGACCCTCGTCATTTATTGTACCGCACTGGAGAGGAAAGACAGAAGAGGCGAGGCGTCGGAGGAGATGTAGAACGGTGGGATGGAAGCAAGAAAAACATGAAAGGCTGTCAGACAGAATACCAAACAATGGAGACGTACCTGCATGCAACCAGCCATTGTACTTTCTAAATCAATACATTGTGTCTGGCTACACGTAATTCTATTCATAGTAATTGCATACTACAGTGATAGCAGAGCAAATACACAGCAGTGTAATCACATGCTTGCAGAAGAATAAATATGAAACGACAGTCTGTTATATTTGTATGTTTGGGTTTGCAGACTGTAGCTCCTGCTCATTCTCTCGGATTTAGATGGATATATGAGATGGATTTGTTGGTAGAGTCCTTTATTGGTGAGCTTAGGAGCTGTACATGGTTTCATAAACAGTGAATTTCCAATTTTAAAAAGTATATGATATCTATAGTTTTAAATTAGGGTAGGCTTTTCATATCATATTTTTTCCTGTAAAAATAAACCAGTCACTGTGACCAGAGGCTTTTCAAGAAACTGTTCTACACTGCGCTTTGTGATCATTTTTATGTTATATAGTGAAAATGAAGTATAGTGTCAGATTACCCCTGGATGAGGTCGGGTGGTTCAACTCACCTGAAAGTTGTGGATGGGGTTGGGTGTGGGAAGCCAGGTGGAGCGAGGGTTTTCCTGGGAGCGGAAGGGCCCGTTGAAAGCCTGGGTGATGGCGCTCAGGTTGAAGGCGCACACTGCAGAGGCTGCGATGCTGTTGCTTTATAGAGAAATGGACGGTGAGGACGAGACGGAGAGGGGAAGATAGAAGGGAGCGGAACGGGAAGAGGGGGAGAAGAGAAAAGGTAAAGATATTATTTAAACGATCATTTATAATAGCTTATCATCTAGGCAGTAAATGTGAAGCTACATCAGCTACAATCAGCATCCAGCTGTGTAATAAAGCCATTAAGCAAAGTCCTATCGTTTATACCTGCGCTAAACAGGTGCCACGATGTCCACTTGCTTTGGCTGCAGGCTAAGCTATGCTATCAGTGAATGGGGACAGTATTAAGCTGAGGATATGGGAGGCAGTTACACAGATTATGAGCGAACACACACACACACACACATACACCTCGGCATCACAGGTGTCAAATACAAGAGTAAACCCCGGCTAAACTGGCAGTGTTAGTGAGGTTATTATCGTGAGGCTCTTCGGACATAATGTGCTGCAAGGTAATGAGTTTCTTAACTGCCTGCTACTGCTGACTGTATTTTTTTTTTTTCCTCCTGCATTCCCATACACTCCGCACAACACGCAGACTTTTTACTATGCTGTGAGCAGCCTGCTGTCTTGGCATGGCTTGTGGGATGCTGATAAACCATCAGTTAGAGGATAGAGAGTGATAACATTATAGGGGGGGGGGAAAGAGTGAGACAGAAACAGAGAGAGGCACAGACAGCGAGAAGGCAGAGAGAGAGACAGACTATTGTGAGGACTTCATGGTGTTTTATGAGCCATTTCGCTATCTTGGGTGAAATATAAATCAGTGAAAGCTGCCGGCTGAAAAAAGGTGAGGGAGAGAAAAAGGCTGCGAACAATGTGTCCCAGGGTTTGGTAATGGTATTGGTGAGGCCTGAATGTGCCATTATCTACCGCTTAGGCTGCTTTGGATTCTCTTTAAATTCATTTCCTTATGGTATATCCACTACATGTTTAAACTAGGCATGCCATATGTCTGTTTCTGATTTTATGGCACAACATTTCAGTGTAATGTTGTCATCAAAGAAAGCTAATTTTGCACAACTGAACCCGCCCCCCGACCCCCCACCCCTTCCCCCCCTCATTTCCATTTCTTTCTGGCGAATATGCACCACAGGACATAATGCATTAGGCTACAGTGTTTGCAGTTCCTGTAACCATAGAGATAAGAACAATCACCTGGATTACTTCTGAAATGGAAGAGAGAGTATAAATCTGATGATTGTAAGGCAAAATAATGTATTTGTGCACTGTGCATGAATGTTTATTCTTCACCTTTGGGAATGATATATGATGAAGAGCATGGCCGGATCTACCATATGGGCTATCTGTGCAAGGGTCCAGGAGCCCTCGAGCGGAAAGGGGCCCCTCAATGATGTGTGCCCTTTCTTTTGTGTCTTTTTTTTTTTGTCGGGTTCCAGACATACGACTCAAGGTTTGACCCATTCACTTCATGTTGATAATTACAGTTGCTGTTAGAAACCTAGTATGTCCATAACACTATATGGAGTAACATGTTTTCCACCCAAGAGCAGCGCTTTCCAATCAGAATAAAATAAAAGTTGTTTCCAAGAAAGTGAAGTCTCATGATTGACTGTTTTATTTGTCAATTTGACAGTGGGGCAATTGATGATTGGTCAGCAGGCCACAATGCACTGTGGGTAGGTTGTATCAACGAGTGTGTGGGGGAAAAAAGATCATTTAACGGTCCTAGCAGTAACCAAAAGTAAATATGTAACCTTTTCAAAAAGGCTAAAAAATGAAGTGAGCAGGGTTGCATGAACCCAGGGGCCCCTGGACCCTTATTCAGCCTTGATGAAGAGGATCTAAGGCTGGCTTACAAAACATACCTTTTAAGGATGTATACTGTATCTTTTCTAGGCATCAAAAGAAACTAAAAGCTGCACTGATTCTGACAGTGTGTGTATGACATTTTTGCAGTCTGGTTTGACACAAAACAGTCACAGCTTGTCTTCTGTGCTTTATAGAAAATGAAGCCTTTCACGCAGAGTGGTCACTGCAGTGGAGAGCTATTCAAAAGCTGTTTTTCTTATATATGCATGATGATGGATTTTAATGGCATAGTTAAACTTCAGCCACCACAGTGAACACTAACATACACTACCATTCCATCTGCAATAACTTTTTTGGTTGTAAATCAGTTGATTTATATTGTTATAATGTAATTTTCGTGCCTAAAGAGACATTTTAAAGTTAGGGGAAAAAAACGTACTGGGGTTATCATAATTCATGCATGAAAGGGTTAAACTTAAATGGTTTAATATCCTCATTTTAACCTTGACTGTACTGACATCTGCGATTGCTTCTGTCACTTTTTGTTTTGAATATCACTCTGAAATCCACTTCAGGATTTGTGAGGTAACAAATGTGTTCTGTCATTTTCTCGGCGCTGCAAAGTGCTGCGCAGCTCCAAAAGAGCTCTGACTAAACAACCGGGGGAAGCCAAACAGGTGGCTCGATGATGGAGGAGAACAGCCTCCAGATTTCAGCAAAAAAGGCGCTTTTTTTCCCCCCTTCTCCCTCCTCAATGACTCCTGTGAAAACAAGAGTGACAGGGAGAGGCAGCGACACAGTGTGCGAAGCAGGAGTTGAGTGCTGCGGTGAGCCGGGCGGTAACCGTACCCCCCATCTGAAGGAAACCGCAGGCAAACGAGCGGCGGCCACAACCGTTTTCACACTCGCACAGTTTGACAAACACTGTAATAGAATGTTAACTGTGGGTTCGTGGTGGTTGGGTAGCTCCGACTTGTTTTGAAGCCAAACGGTGCCTCAGACATCCTGTCACTGTCCAGATTATTTGAGATCTACTGGGGTTGTGTCGCACATAATGCCAAGAGAGCAGAGCGACAGGGAGCGTTCAGAGCAACACAGTCTGACGCGCTAATGCATGCAACCCCATATGTTTTGAGTCTGCTTAAAAGCCCGGGAAAGTGATTGAAAAGCAGTTTGACATCTGCTATGCTGTTTCCTGCCGCTCTCTGGGGCCCCACACCAAGATGATCACTTGCATTATGAGCAAAGCCGCTTTTTCAAGCAATTCATCTCGTCCTAACAGCCCCGTCCTGTCACTGCTCGTCTTCTTAAATACTTTACATTTACTGTTTTGTTTTGCAGGATTTATCCCTTTCTACCACTCTGTCGTTCTCTGCTTTTCCTTCTCTGTGCTAATTTGTTTAAACCTTCATATCAAGTCTTCATATCCAGTGCTGCTGTGGATATGTGGCGGAGCAGCCGGCATGTCACGGCTTCTTTTATGTTGAGAATAAGTGAAGGAGTGAGAGATACAGGGAGGGAATGACAGGGATTGAGGCATCAGCTCATTTCCTGTTTGTTCCTCTTTCTCTAGATACTCTTGAGTGGAGATAAAGGTGTACAGAGGTCCTTACATTACTCATACTACTTTCATATTCTCCACACAGCCTGCAAGTGGAAGGTACTGTAACCACATATACTGTAGTACATTTACTTAAGTACACTACTTGAGAATTTGAAGTAATAGTAGTAGTTTTTTACCATTTATTTGCTATAGATACAGTATCACATGTTACAGTTCATTCCTATACAAAACATATTCAAGAATTATTATAAATTAAACTACCAGATAGAATAAAATGCAGTAAAAATTGTGCCAACTCAACTAGACCTGTCACCGTAAGTTCTTTTATTGGATGATATATTGTCTCAGAAATAATCGCGATAAACGATATTATTGTCATTTAAAGATCATTTTATATCACTGATATAATGATAATATAATAGTATAATAATGTAAGGGGGGTGGGATTGGAGAGTGGGCAGACTGTCATTATGGTTGGGGACAGAGTTATTTACCTTTAATTCTTCTACAGTCTCCACTCAGGACGTACACAGTGAGGAATGGAGGACACTACTTGTTTAGCCAATGTGACATGAATAGCCTCTTAGCTGCTAATGTGAAGTGTGGCAATACTGAGGTCAAAAAGTGATCCATGTATCATATGATAAGTCCATATATAGACATGATGATGTTGATAATTACTTTATTGTATGATAAGTCGATAACACAACTATTGTGACAGGTCTATCCTCAAGCAGCTACAACACTGAAATTCTGCTTACATGTTAATGCATCTATAATGATAATCCTAGTATAATGATTGATTATATAAGAGTTTTAACAGCTGTATTTTGACTCTGTTGTGTAGCTACTTACACTTAAAGGATGACTATATTTGGCTGTATTTTTGTTACTGTCAACAAATCCAATGAAAAGATAAAGGAAAAAGAAATCATTAATTCTTTCCTTCAAATCATGAACACACACATACATACACACACACACACACACACACACACACACACACACACACACACACACACACACACACACACACACACACACACACACACACACACTGTAGTATATTTTAAATCACTCCCACATACACTCTCCTGCTGCCAGACATATTCACTAACGCACCAGATGTGTATTAATCTGCAACTGAAAATAGTCCCCAACAAATGCACTGTTTCCTCCTAGGAATATTTGCCTAAACTAGGTCGAAACTAGAACTAAATCTAATTATGCATTTATGACTTGCTTTTTGTCGTCAGGAGGACACACGCAGGGTACGAGAGTCAGAGTACGGAGAAGCAGACTAACTCTCACTTCTGGTGTTTTCATGTGACTTCACGACAATATGGAGAACACTGAATAACACCAGCCACATTCTTTACGTTAAGGAGCTGCTGACCACTTCTACTGTCTTTCAGGGATGTTTTCCACAGACATATACAACTCAGTGTTAGCACTCAGCGTTAGCAAGGTTATGAACTCCTCCGTCTAATGTTTAGATGTTGGCTTGTTTTTCTGTTACTGTGATTATTTTATTATTATTCAGTCGTATTCGGTTTTATTTATTGAGCGTTTTTGTGCAGTATGTCAATTTGTATTATTTATCTGACTGTAATTGTACTCTCTCTGTGAAAGCAATTTGGATTTAAATGTGTTTTGATATGACATGAAAAAAAAAAACACATTTACACACTTTATATACACACACACACGCACACACGCACACACACACATCCTCAGAGACTAGAGTACAGTCCAGCTGAAACCTCAGGTTTTTAGCTAATGCTCTTAACCTCATTTTATGTGAAAAAGAGAACCTCTAAAACTACATTAAGGCCAATGTTTCAACCTCAGTGGATACCTGCATCGCAGCAGAAAAGACAAAAAGGGCAAACTCAGCATAGCTGCATGGCTGCGAGGAGCAGAAATTGAACCGAGGCTGCCAGCATTATCCATACATATTTTTATACTGCACAACAATATGCCAGCAAAAGCAACAGCTTTGGCCCCAAACAGTCACATTCAGAGGCAGCCTGAGTCAGCAACACCTCCACTAAACAATAAAGCAACACCACAAGATCAATAAGTTGCACAAAAATCCAGGGTGTTACATCTATGCAGTTTACTGAGTGTAATGGCATTGCTAAACATTAAAAAGACCACATTTGATGGCACTGTGGTCTTTTTTTTTTTTTCAATCTAAGCTTGACTTGACCCATTTTCAGTTTATTTCCAATCAAATGCAAATTGGCCTGAAAGAGGGAAACCAAACAAAGTGAAAATAGTGGCTTCAATTTAAAGAATACATGTGAGAGAAAAATAAAAAAACAGTGATACACAAGCAGCAGATCCTGTAGAATGTATTCAGATCAGGCTCGGTCTTTCACTGGGGGTCCGCAGTTCATTTCAAGGTAGATTTAATGTCAGCACGTTGATACCAGGGGAAGAGAACATTGTGTAAAATCAGAAATATTGTGCAGTTATGCGACTTGCTTCACTCGGCTACCCAGCATATCATTTATCACCCACGTCAAATCTCATCTCACTTGGAGTCAGTCGCATATTTTTTCATGGATTTTAGAATCTCTAGGAGGATGAAGGAGGTTCAGATTGTACATGTGGAAACATGTGTCCTGGTTACAAAGATAGAAATATAAATATGCAAATTATATACTTATATTTCTCATCATCTTTTCTGGTTCTGGAGGAGGAAGATGACATCACCAGTATTAATTCTGTCTCCAATGCTCTGATTGGTCAGTGGTTTCTCCATCCAGAGAAACAGTAACAAGCACAACATCAGACCTGTTTGAATAACAAACAAACTGATGATGTAAGCAGCAAATCAATGCACGGTAACCACGCTAAGATGCTGCTTTAATTGATTGACTGATCTATTGACTTTTTAAATTAATTTTAAAAATCCAATCAGCAGTCTAAAACGGGTTATTTAAATAGAGAGAGAAAATCAGCAAATCCTTATGTTTGAGAAGCTAGAGACAGATAATGTTTGTCATTTTTGCTTTATAAATGACTTAAAAGATAAATTAATTATCAAAATTGTTGTTGAATAATAATTTGCTGATCCAAGTGTTTCAGAACTCCTCCCCCTCTCAGATATGAGACCCTTCTAGAAATTGTGAAGTGAAAGGGTCAATAAAGAAGCTCAGAAATAGATAAGGAGGCTCATAATGAGTTAGTAATGGCAGGTTAGACACCTCAGCAGGAGAGTCTCGCTGCCGCTCTGAGCCCGCAATAGAAGGACCCTACCAATGAGGGCCCAGAGTTAATTAAAAGACCTGGCCGTGCTCTGGGGTCTTAAGTGTCCTTATTCTGATGGAATGCTAAAAACCCTCCACTGTATAACAGCTCGACAGGCTCAGCTGGCTGCTGTATGTCTAGTTTAAAAAAAAAAAAAAAAAAAATTACAGCTGAATCATTTCCTTTCCCTCCTCTCCTCTCGTGAAGAAGAGCTGCAGTTAATGATTATACTGGGCCAGCTTCCAGGTGTCAATGTGTGGAACGGTGCAAGTGTGATGGGGGCGTACCTGCGAAAGAAAGGCTTCCTCTCAGTGAAACATCCCTGATTAAAATGAAAAAGGTAAAAAAAAAAAGAAGAAGCTGTTTTTACATATCAAAATAGTCTTAAGGAGTCAGCAAGACACTGGAATGTATCCACTTAATTTGGAAAACTTATGCAGTGTCTCAAATGTCATACTTCTGTACTGAAACTTCTACCTGGATGTTGCACTCAAAACGGTCAAACAGTTGGGTGTGTACTGTAACTATGGATACTTCTCTTCCTCTAGATAATCGTCATTTCTGGTAAGTGTTTAATAAGAGATAACACTAACCTGTTGATTTCCACACAGTGTACTACACAAATGTATACTAACAGACATATTTGATTTGAGACACAGCATCAGACAGATGAAGCCTCATAGCTAAACTTTGGAATACATTTTTGCACGAGACAAGGACTGTGGGTTTTGTTCCCTCACACTTCCACTGGAAGAACATACTGCAGAGTTCTTTTAAAGGTCAGTGTTAACAGGAGGAAGAATTACAGCAATCAAAAGTGAACTGTTTTAAAGCTCATTTGGGTGCCTGACTATCGCCTTAAGGAAGATTTGAAAAAGTGCGTACTGGTCCTTTAAGCAGGAACCAGCTTGTTTGCTTGATGGCAAACTTAAGTCATTAATTGTGCGTTTTCTGTTGATTAACCATCAAATTATTTCCCCACTAACCTGAGGACAGTGAATGAATCAACGGTATAGAAGATGCTGTGTCATTTTAGCACATCATACAGTAGGAGGGTGACGGAGAGAGATGGAGAGAGATGGAGAGAGAGAGAGACAGAGAGAGAGAGAGACAGAGACAGAGAGAGAGAGAGAGAGAGAGAGAGAGAGAGAGAGAGAGGAGAGAGAGAGAGAGAGAGAGAGAGAGAGAGTGTGAGAGAGAGAGAGAGAGAGAGAGAGAGAGAGAGAGAGAGAGAGAGACAGAGAGAGAGAGAGAGAGAAAGAGAGAGAGAGAGAGAGAGAGAAGGTCACTCTACAGTAGTGAGACCTCGCCCGTATCGGGAGCAGACAGAGATTATAAGTACTCTGTTCCAACTCTTACAGACCCCAAAACTCCTGGGAGCATCTGTGAGCCTGTTCAATTTAGACCAGACAGATGGAGGCAGTGTTTGTGTTGATTGCATTAACATATCCCAAAACCCACGACGAGGGAGGCGCTTTTAGAGGGAGGACCGACAAGTTTCTTCAGAAAGAAAGGGCAGCGAAGTAGGAGACAAAAGGACGACGGACAAAAGCTCAGAGCTCACTCCCCCATATCTCTCTATCCCCTGACTATCTTCTTCTTTTTCTGTCTATCTACCATTCCATACTTCTCTCTCTCTCTCTCTCTCTCTCTCTCTCTCTCTCTCTCTCTCTCTCTCTCTCTCTCTCTCTCTCTCTCTCTCTCTTTCTCTTGCTCTGTCACTAAAGATGGCTGCAGATTGACAGTAAGCAGCCGTGTGGTGGCGAACGCCGGCTGCTTAACAGGTGGGGGAGAGGGAGGTGAAGAGGAAGGATTCATCTTTTCCCCTGATGGAAGACAGAATACATTTGAATACAAACGACCACGCACGCGCCACACACACACACACACACACACACACACACACACACACACACCACACACACACACACACACACACACACACACACACACACACACACACCACACACACACACACACACACACACACACACACACACACACACACACACACACTACCAACTCTTAATCATCATCTTTATAAGACTTGCATTCAAACTTAACTCACAGATCTGCCGTCTTTAGACTCAGATTTTTAGACTTGTCGCGCGTCTCGCATCCTGTCGCCGTGGGCGACGGCGTTTCAGCATTCAACACATGAAATCAGCTGTCGGGCCACGAGTCATGACCCGAGCGTTGCTTAGAATTGTATCTCGCTTCATGTGTGCCTTTTATTTCTTTTCCCTCCTTCTTATTCTTTCTACTTACTTATCTTCGAACTCACCTGTGAGGCTTTGTTGTGCGTTTTTTATGTGGGATAAATAGAGACATGCAGGATTCATCAAAAGACAACCCGCAAACTGATTGCATCTGGTAATGTGTGACCCTGATCTTAACTTCCAGAGTGTGCGTCGATGCTCGCTGGAGTGTGAAAAGGGAGATTTTCATTCTTCAGGTTATACTGTAGATTCCATGTGATGTGCGCTTGGCTGTTACGCCGCCGCTTATCAATTTTCTCATCTAGGTTTCGGAGTGAAAGAAAAATAAGCGTGTTTCCACAAACATCAAAGTAGAAATGTCTCACCGTATACTCCAGTGAAGCTTAGAGAATAGTTCACTACAATGCTCAATACAAAACCATCCCGTAAAAGTAGTTATAAAGGTGCTGATTAAGAGGCTGTTCTTATTTATCAGAGTGAAGGAAGTGGCTGAGGTTTGACTTTTTTTTATTTTAAATTTTGACAAATATATCGAGTCCACCCGAAGTGACTGTGGGAAAATGCTCCCTCCACCATAAAATAACCACATTTAATTATACTCACAGTAAAGGTAGGTAGTAATGGAGAAAATAAAAAGCCAAGGCTGACCTTTTTCCAACCATTATGTTTAATAGTGAACCTCTGACCCCCCGCCCCCCCCCCCCCCCCCCCCTCCCTTCCCTTGTTGACTAGCAGCCCAACTTCACTGTGTCCTCTCCTGTACTGTAGAAGTTACCCAACAGTTCCAGCTCTGAAATAAAATGAAAAACTCTAACTAAGTCCAGCTGATGTAATGAGTAAACAGCTGATATTCTTAAGCGAAATGCACATTTTCTTCACAAATAATCACATCGTCACACAAGCTGTGCGTGCACTCGAGCAGAATATCTACCACGCAATACCAACACAGTTTAATAAGCCTACACATCACAGCACGCACACAGTCAATATTAGCAACATGTGCATATTAATGACCGTTTTCACAAATAAACTGTAACAAAAAAAAAAAATGGCAGCAGCAGCATTAAAAAAATTACCCTCTGATGATCCCAATTATGGGGATGATGGAGGTTACATGAAATCCTAGGGTTGAAATAAGCCTTCATTTTTAGCACCAAATTAACTCTGGTGTAGGTCTTCCTTTGCAGATTAACTACAACTTTTTATTTAAATTGAATGTTGAAAAAAGCATGAAAAAATCTCACTAGCTATGGTGCTAGCTTGTGATTAGATTAGATTAGATTAGATTGGGTCCGCCTCATTTCATTGCGCCAATGCATCGCTTAACACGCAACAGCAAAAGCCAGGAAAACTGTTGAAATGGAGTGTAATCTGTCAGCCAATGTTGTACTATAGGATGAATGCCCTGGAAGCTTTAGTAGTGGATAGTGGAAAGTAGGTAGTGGAAAAGACTAGAAAAGTGCAATGTAAGTACAGTCCATGTAACCATTTAATCTCTCTCTTATTGATCCCCCTTGACTATGAGACATGTGGTCGTAGTGGGGTAAAGCGGCGCTCTCGCTGATGAAATTTGGCGGTGGATTTGTTGCATCTGCCAGCTAACTAACTATAACTGTCAGACTGGGTGCAGATTCTGCTTACTCAGCACACCACAGGTGTACACCAGCATGGGAGTCTCAGGCAAAAGGAATCATCCTCCAGAGACCATGAATTTTTTTTAATTTTTTTTTTTTTTTTTTTTTTTTTTTACAGATGTTCATATTATGCAAAGTAGTTACTGGTAGCAATATATGGTCAGACTGACTGACGGCTAATGGAGCAAACATGATGCAATTACAATCTAAACATTAAAAAAACATAAGATCTGTGCACTTTGGCTCCCACTATTTTCTCCCTGTAATGAAAAGTGCGACACCCCCACCCCAATGGCTCCCCCCTTCCCCACGACGGAGCAATCAAACACTGGAGGGAGTATGAGTGAGTCTGTATATCCAACCCCGGCTGAGAGCTGCATGCATCCACACTGATCATTAGCAGCAGCAGGAGGCTCTGTACTCCAGAAAAAAAAGGCTCTCCACCTCTTAATAGGTGGGAAAATGTCGGGAGTAGCAAACCTTATGAAATGATAAAAATCTGAGAGCTAATGAAAAGAAGCCGGAGTTGAAGTGTTATGGTGTATATGTGTGTGTGTGTGTGTGTGTGTGTGTGTGTCACTGTTCCCCCCATTAATATTCTTGTTGGTGTTGAAAAGGCTCTTGAGCTCAGTTGTTTTTTTGTGGGGTTGTTCATCCTTTCAGCACTGAGGGCAATGTTGAGTAATGCAATGGATACTTGAAAGTCATTTGACTTGTTATAATGTCTGCACAGATGCTCGTGTGGCTGAAATCTTTTACAGTAATATGATTTCTGAAGAGTTCTTTTCCTCCGTTGCTTTAAATACACAAGAGATGAAAATGAATGCTCTGCAAGTCCACCCACGTTCATCCTCACACACACACACACACACACACACACACAGGGATAATTCAGATCATAGAGGTCAGATAAGTTTGTTTTTTTCTAGCTGGAAGTATTCCCACTTCTTTATTTTATCAAGCAGCATTATGGAGAGGATACTGGATCAAGTTTCAACTGTTTTTTTGCCCATTAAGAAAAGTATGCTAAATGTTGTAAATGTTGTCCTTGGGAAAAAAGACATTTGAAGTGGATAATAGATGTCTGCTCTCACATTAGTAATAATCAAGGTTAACACACTTTTTAAATAAGTGATACAGAACATCGCTTTTGAGTAATGAATCATTTGGAATACATCTAATCATTTGCGTGTCCTTATGTGACTTCAGAAATGTAATAATAAACTGTGGAGAGATGTGTGTGTGTGTGTGAGTTTAAATGCGGGGAAGTGATTTCTCTGTATTAACAGGAATTCTTGTTCAAATTAATTCACTTATCTACCAATAAAAAGCAGGATTTTGTAGTAATGTAGTAGTTGTACTAAAATGAAAAGCACTAATTAAGACTATCGCCCAACCGTCACGGCTAAATTCTTAATCCAACCTTAAAATGCTGTTATTAAGCAACTTCAGCTACAGTCCAGCTGTGTTGAAAAAAAATGCAGCAGAATAAATGTGAACCAAGAGGAGCACAAAATCTGTTAATAAACATGCGGTTGATTCAATCGTACACTTGAGCCTCCTTTCTCAATATCGACATTAATGCTCCCCTGCCTCAAAACATGGAATAAAACATGAAAACGGGTACATAACGCTGACTCTTCCAGCAGTAATAACCACGAGTCAGCAATATGAATATGACCAGGCATGCTTTCATTATATCATTTGGGCGTATTAAATTAATACTGGTAGAAGGATGTTATGAAAAACAGAGCAATTTGAGGGCGATTGTTGCTTATTAAAAATATGACCGCATGGACTAATGATGATAATGTTATATGATATGGTTACTTGCACTGAGCTCCTCTCTACTCCCTCCTCTCTCTCTCTTTCCATTCACATGTACTATTCATGCATTTCATTAACTAAACTTCTTCCTCGGAGCTCTTTGTGCTCTCTCGCCTCACAAGTGGATGCCCAAGGCCATGGACGTCCATGTCCTGATAGACGCTCATGTGTGCTGCCGTTGTTATCATTATTAGTCATACTCCTTCTTATTTTCAGTGTTGTTGTTGCCGTGCCTCTCTCCCCTCTCTCGCTCATCCCCAACCAGTCTGGACAGATGGTCGCCCACCTAGAGCTCGGTTCTGCTTTAGGTCTCTTCCTGTTAAAGGGGAGTTTTTCTTTGTTGCTGTCACCAAGTGCTGCTCATAGTGGAATGTTTGGTCTCTAAATTAAATTAAAGAGTACAGTCTAGACTTGCTCTATGTGAAAAGTGCCTTGACATTACTTTTGTTGTGATTTGGTACTATATAAATAAAGATTGATTGATTGATTTGTGTTTGAAATCAATAGTTAACATTAAATCCTACTCTGTATGGTATCTACATGGATGATTGTTAAAACCTTGAAATAATGTGAAGTTTAAGCTGTGACATGACTTCAGATAAAGAATATCTCAAATCACTCATGATAGTTGCTCATATAGATATTTTTAGTTTCAAGTTTTACTAAATATTTCCCAACATTAGGAACCCTTATGGACGAAATGCTTCCCAATGTAGGTGTGAACAGATGTGCATATACAGAGAATACAATCTGAAGATCGGCGGTGTATCAGTGCGTGAATGTGTGAATGAGACATGTAGTTTAAAAGAGCTTCGAGTGGTCAAAAGACTAGAAAAGTGCTATATAAGTACAGTCCATTAACCATTAACAGTACCTATACGTCTCTACTCACACATTGGTGGTGAAGATGCCGTAGATGAGGTCTTGTTCGGGCAGGTAGAAGGTGCTCTGCAGCTCGTTGTAGTAGAAGGGGATCTCTCCTGAGCGCGAGCAGTTCAGCTTGGCCTTCATGAACGTGGTCCAGGTATCCTCGAGGAGGAAGCGACCGCCGATGTCGTTCTTGCAGACCCGGGCCACGCGGGAGTACACCGTCTTGCCGCAGTCGTGCTCCACCGCGTTCTCCCTCAGGAAGAAGAAGGTGAAGAGGCCGATGTCGTAGGCTGAGATGAAGTGGGGTTCTGCCAAGAGAGGGGGGGGGGGGGGGGGGGGGGGGAGAAGGGAGGGAGGTAAAGGATCATTACGCTATAACTCCAGGGTTAACAGAAATATTTGCAACATTTATCTTTTGGATTTTGTCGCTATGACCTCTGGTACACCCTCGTATTGATTGCAATAAAAACTTCCCAAAATTCTACTGGCTCACTCCTGTTTAAAGATCTAAGAAAGGAGCCTCAATGTCAAATGTGTAAATTTTGAGAAAGGAGGTGCAGACGGAGGAGGAGAGGAGGATAAAAAACGGCGGCTAATAAATCCGTCTGATGTTTTGATGGTAAATCCATGGAGCGATGTCTGTTTAACTGGGTGCTCGTGCAGGTTTTATTGCCCCCCCCCCCCCCCCCCCCCCGGGTGGTGACGCAGCAAATGATGAATGACCCTCCCTGCTGGGTGGGGTTATCAAGGTAAAACAGGCTGAATGGGAAGTTTAGTGTCATCTATTGTACAAACATGACTCAAGACAGAACAGTAATTCATGGCTGTGAGCACGCTAGGAAGAAAGCAAACACAGAGGCTGATTTAACATTCTACACATGGACCTCTGACGTTTTGAGATATTTCTGCAGACGCCTCGATACAATCAAGGTGAATGCAATTGCGTTTACAGTGCTCTCACAGCATCTTAATATTACATTTGAAAAAAAAAAGAACAACCAACAACTCAAAAGCAGTGTGTCCTTCTAGAGACAAGGTCCTTGTTACCCTGCACAATCAACAAAGCTCTAAATAGTTTCCAGGGAAACTTTCTATTTCTTTCTATCAAAAAAATAGTAAGAAATAGTTCCTGAAGATGTGCTACTCTTCTCTGTTTGATATATTCATATGTTATGCTGGATGTTTTGGAGTTTTGAACAGTTGGTGTGACACAAACAGCAATTTGAGGAAAAAAAGACTTCTGGGAAATTGTGGTGGCTTTTTTTTTTTTTTTAAACATTTTTTTGACACTGTAAAACCTAATGAATAAATTACTTATTTAAAAAAAAACAAACCTGAAAATGTAATTAATGATGGCAATAATCATGACCTGAGCTTAAGCGGGGCTGAATGTTTTTACTTTTTATTTGTATTCATGGCACGATGACATTCCGGATATTCTGGAATATATGACAGTTCTTCTACAGAGTGACATCATAGAACTGAAGCTTCTAAAACTGCAGCCAGATATCATTCAGTATTATCTGTTCTCACGGGAGACACATGAGTAAAACTTAAGAGTTAACCTTGGCTATGCTTGCTGTCAATAAGCAAAACTTGCCAAAGAAAAATGGGAAGACGTAGAATTAGAAACAGAAAACGGTCGTCAGAGACCTCAACAGGAGAGACGATAATAGGTGAGACAGACTCAACACACCAACATGTTCTCACATATCATCTATCTATCTATCTATCTATCTATCTATCTATCTATCTATCTATCTATCTATCTATCTATCTATCTATCTATCTATCTATCTATCTATCTATCTAATCAAGTCATTTTTATTTTGAGTTTAACAAGCAGCATTTTTATTGATGGAAAATCTGCAGAGGTGTATTTGGAATATTCGGAATACTGCGCACAGATTCTATGTGAGCTCTATAGCTTAAATCAATCCTACAGCTTCTTCCTAACACGATAACAACCTCATGACATTTCTGTTTTTTTAAGTTATAGTTTAGAACAACCTAAAAAAAAAAAGTAGCATCCATGCAGCTGTTCTGACTCTGAGCTGAGCTTTATCAAATGGGAAGTTTTGTTTTCCCGCTGTTGTGTTTTCTTCTTCTTCTTCTTCCAGTACTACCAGTGTGAAAGAAAATGATGAAACAGAGAAAATACTGCGCTTGCTTCCGCCACTTCAGTTTTCCACTGGGACCACATTTATTTTTAAAGTGATACACACTCAGACACAAACACCCACACCCACACACACACACACACCCACACACACACACACACACACACACACACACACACACACACACACACACACACACACACACACACACACACACACACACACACACACAAATGGAGGAATAAGGCTTAATTTACCCACATGTATTCACACCAACAAACAAAAAAAACCAAAAAGGAGATGCTGATGTTATTATGTTACACACACACACACACACACACACACACACACACACACACACACACACACACACACACACACACACACACACACACACACACACACACACACACACACACACACACACACACACACACACACACACACACACACACACAAAGCAGAGATGACCACTTCACAGCCATGATGGAATGTGCCTCGGGGACTAGCTGGGTTTTTTTCTTCTTCTGTGAGAATAACATTTTGAAACAGAGCATAAAGAGACAAAACCGCTGTCCACACAGCTATAGAAGCTCTCTAATTCCATTTCCCATCTGTGGTTGGACCGACCGCAGATGAAAGCACTGGTTTCAACAAAGAGACAATTACCCGAGTGAGTCTCCAAAACTTTGTAATCAAGATACAGTATTTACTAAAAGGCTCAACCAAGCTCTCATCTCAGTTATTCTGGATAAAACATTTTTTTAAAAAGTGGGATGGCTAATTTAACAAGTGGACTAATCAATTGTTCCAGTTTAATTTTAATGAAGTGAACGTCCTCATCATTTCCTCCTTCGTGTGTGTATATCATTAAAGGCTTAACGAGCAGAAATGTTATTAAAGAAAACAGGCGTAAGCTAAAAAGTGCGATAATTGTGCACGAGGACCCACAGGTATCATTTCATATTTATATCTTTGACAAAAAACACTGCTTGTCAAACAAATCACTGTAACGTACACTTCCATTCAGTCGGTTAATTGGTGCTAACAAGCATTCGCCGTCGCCTGTTGGGTCACTAATAATTACGGCAACTGAGGCTGGAGAGAAAAAGCATCATAATGTGTCAGTGTTAGTTTCCCTATAGCTAAAAGCCATGTGAAGGAGCCAATTGTGTGTGTGTGTGTGTGTGTGTACTGTACTGTATATGAGCTATAATGTAATCCAGCCTGCCTGAGCTGTGATGTGGATTTGTGCAAATGCCTGTGTGTGTTTACATGCTTGTGTTTATGCACACTTGATGTGTATGAGGCAAAAGGGCAGGTGGAGCTGACACATTCTGCATAATATTAGCGAAGCTGCGTGGGTGCAAATGTGATGAGAAGGGCTGGGTTTTTTTTCTCCCCCCCCCCCCCCCCAGCACCCCAGCACCCCACCGAGTGGTAAACAGATTGTTCAATCTGGCGGGCTGGTTGGGTGCTGGAGGAGTGAAGCTGCCATCAGTAACATCACATGATGCTTTAGATCAAACACAGTTACAGTAAGTAGAGCGAGGCTATTTGCATAAGAGGTTCTTCTTGAATGCAAGAATGATCCATGAGCGATAGGTGGATGTGTTGTGGATAATAGCTGGTTAGATGACTGTAATCAGTTATATTTTGATTTTAACTTACTTAAAAAATTTTTTAAAAATTCTCTCTCCATTTTTGTTGTTATTTCCTATACTATTTATACTCTGCTGGGTTGGTTGGTTATCTGGCCAGAGTGAAGACATCTATTAGTTTATGGTAAATGGTAAATGGTAAATGGCCTGTACTTATATAGCGCCTTTCTAGTCTTTTCGACCACTCAAAGCGCTTTACAATACATTTCATTCACCCCATTCACACACATTCATACACTGATGGCAGGAGCTACCACGCAGGGTGCCAACCTGCACATCAGGGGAAGCTAATCATTCATACACATTCATACACCGTTGGCACAGCAACGGGAGCAAGGTTAAGTGTCTTGCCCAAGGACACATCGACATGTGGACTGGAGGAGCCGGGAATCGAACCGCCAATCTTCCAATTGGTGGACGACCGCTCTACCTCCTGAGCCTGAGCCACAGCCGCCACAGTTTAAAGTTAATGTCCAAAGCAATCTCTACATATATACACAGGCTAAGCCATTTTTCTCTTGAAGATAGAGCTCAACCATATCACTTTGCTTTAAAGGGTGCCTATAAATAAAATGCATTATTATCATTATAATGTGCATTAATAAACCTCAAAGGGGGCTTGGTCACCTGCCTGTTCAGCCCCCTAGAGAGACAGCAGCCCTTTCCTGTTTTTTGTTTGTTTAAATGAACTGTATAGATTCCTGTTATTCCTGCTACATCCAGCATGACACAATAATATATTCAATAAGTCATCTTGCTTCTGAATGCAGCTGACAAGGAATTTATATTAGTATATGTTAGTGGTAATAGTTTACTATGAGGTAAAGTGACTGTAGGTGAAGGAACTCAGTAGTGAAGAACATTTGGGGGGACTATTATTATCATCGCACATCCCATGCAAAGCGGGTATGGATACTGTCACGTAACACAGTTCTCCAACTTGTTTAAGTTAGTTATAATATTATGAAAGAAGACAAAGATATGATATGCTTGAGGTAAGAGTAGGTATGAGGTATGTTCAATGTCAGTTGAGTTAATCTGAGTTTCTAGCGTCAAAGTGATCTGCATTAACAATAGTCAGCAGTGATGTTGTCATTGTGTTTGTGTAAGTAATGTCAGACATTAAAGTAATGCCTGATGTACGGTCATATGTAAAGTAAGCAAACATATTTCCTTTCTTTGTATTTTATGTTGTGTTTGCTCAACAGGTGATTGTGTGTATGAGGACAGTGAATGCAGCTTCATTTACATGAATGTTTCATTTGAACTGTTTACTAATTGCACTATATACTTATACTTATTATTACAAATAGTTAAGTTGGAGCACTTTTTCAGTTTATTTGAAGGAAGGGATGCAGGAATGTTAAAAATCTAATGTGTTGCTTTTTAGAAGCAGGATTTCTCCCAAGCCTCAGTATTATTATATGACGTGAATTATATGAAACCAATTTCCTGGCATACAGTAATAGTATCTTAGCCAAACAACACCAGCATCTTCTTATTGCCAGTTATTACTGAAGCTATTATGACTACTGTGGAGAGAGGTGGTAAGAGACTGAATATGGAGGCGAGAGAGGCAGCCATGCAGCCAGAGGAAATGCACTTTTGTCAACAGTATTAAAATGAATCTTCTGCTAGTGAGGATGTTAGTCAGAGGGTTAGAGTAGGTCAAGTCTGGCTGTTTAACATGTGAGGAGAATTTACTAACATACTTTTCATTTTCTTGCATGTATCATTAATTAATTGTCAAGTCGCAGTGTTTGAGCCAACTTCAGTCATGGGTTTGTTTTAAATACAGACATTTTAATATTCCATTAACAGTGTCGCAAAAGTAGTCATTCCAGGCATATATTTAATCAATTATTTGCAAAAATGTTTTATGAATTTGGGCCTCTGCCCCTCTAACATCATGTGCACATCCCTATACTGTATATGGATCCCATTTAGTTTTTCATTATTATAGTTTCCCTGGGCTATTGAATGGCAAGTCCAAAAGTCTGCTGTGAAAAACTACTGCTGTCTGGATTTTGTTCATTGGCAACTTTTTCCCCCAATCCACAAAATACTAACTTCATACTACACAGAAGTCATGGATGTACTGTGCTGTATATTTAAATCTGGTGTTCTGCTCATTCAGGGATAGAGAAACACTCAGGGTTAAGTAGACAGGATTAAGTATGGGAACATCAAACTGTGGTAAGAATCGATGAGATTGATGCAGCTGTACAGGCTGTTCTTAGTTGAGAAACGACTCTCAAATCCGTACATTTCTTTGATCAACGTATTCATCCGCTCCCTACTGAACGGTAAGGACAAAGCAAAACAAAAAGCTTGCATTCCACATGCTGGTTAAGATTAAGGAAAAAAAGATCCTAGTTTTGATTATTGTAAAGTCAGCGCATTTCTATCTTGTGATCGAAGTCAGAGCTGATCTTTGCAACACTTAACCAAGTTCTTTGACTTACCTAAAAATGTTAAATGATCCTTAAGTTTAGAGAGAGAAACTTCCACAGAGGAATTGGTGTTTTAAATTTGGCAGAAAAAACTCTCAAAGACTGTAAACAGCAATGAGGATTCTGCTGAGTCAACCTTACATTAAATCTGAGTAGAGCTCAAAGTACCAGCAGAGTAATAATGTAAAGTGTCAGGTGAGAATATTCAGGTGTATGAGTAATATTAGGACCGTTTCCACTGCAGGAACTTCGGGGTAATTTTACGGGGATGTGACCGTTGATGCGTGTCTCCATATCAGGAACCCCCCCTGAAGGACAATCTCCCCGACTTTTACGGGGGGGCAAAACCAGTCCCTGCCTCGGGGTATGTACTCCGTGCAGGCCCGAAAAATTCCTGGGTGGGGCTTGAGGGTGACACTGATTGGGTATATTCAAAGCGGGATGTGACGTCAACAGAAAGCGCCAAAATAAGCTCCAATTTTCTCAACAGAAGAAGAAGAGTAGTGGTAGAAGATCGAGATGGACAAGAAGACGTATGATAAGTGGACCGGTGATGGGGTGCAGACCCTGTTAGCATACTACAGCAGCAAGGAGATTCAGAGGGGTCCTCGTGGCGAAATGAAAAGATATGCTTTTGGTGCGTCGCCTTGGTGACGCCACAGTCAAAACTGTCGCACAACAATTACGCAACGTTGGAAACTGTTGCAGAATGATTACATCACCAACAGAGTCAGGTGGGTCCTATCATGGTCCTACTCTACAATGGAGACACAACGGCTGAGAGGACCGAGTGAGAGGACGTTCCTGTAAAGTTCCAGACTCCTAAATTTTACCCAGAACTTCCTTAATGGAAACAGGACTATTGGTGTTACTAGTCAGCTGGTAGCCAAGCAGCTAACGATAACAATGAGTCACGATGAAGCATAAATGGAGCAGCTGATGCCGGACAGTTAATATTACTTCAGTGCTCCATATGAACTAACACAGCGCTCCACTTTTCAGGAGCAGGTGTAGATGAAATTAAACATTTTGCAGATTCATTCAATATGAACCGCAGAAACGTCCAATATAAACTGCAGTAATAACAGTGCTGCATTTCGGTCATGCAAATCAGATGTCAGCTGTGTTTATATAAAATACCCAAACACAATTTTGACCCAAGCGGGGAGGAGAAAGTCTGAGAGAATAACAGCAATATAAAAATAAATATGTTTTTACACTTATAGTCGAGAGGGGATCGGCCGAGGCGCATGGAATTTGTTTTAGATTATATCGCAGGCGACTCTATATCTCTTCCTGTCATTCAGATGCATGACAGGATACAGTTGGTCAGCACCTGGCAGGCTACCAATCCAATAAGGGAACAGATTGATTAGATCCAGGACCCTCCACACCCTCCACCCCCCCTCCGCCTTCACTTCTCCTGAACTCCAGAGGCTTAGAGCTGGAAATGAGATTTTCATTCGCACCCCGAGTCCACTGGGAAAACAATTCCATAACCCTCACAGAATCAGCCATGAAGTGAAGCGGGCCTCTGTCTGTGATGCAATGGATATGTGTGTATGTATATGGAGTTAGAATGGAGTGCATATGTGTTTGAGTGTGTGTGTGTGTGTGTGTGTGTGTGTGTGTGTGTGTGTGTGTGTGTGTGTGTGTGTGTGTGTGTGTGTGTGTAGCCAGCTGTGATTATGCTGATGAGGCTGCTATCTATGCAGCTGCTCATCTTTTTCTTTTTCTTACCCTCCCACATATTTAGTCTTTGTGTGAGTGTGTCTCTCCTCAAACAGCTCGATACCTACTGTCTGCATGCGTACAGTATGTACGAGCGCACACTCACCTGCACACACGCAGGCACGAGTCTCTGCGTGGTGTGAAGCATGCTGTGTGTTGTAATTTCACCCTCTCCCTGTCGTGAGGAATAATTACATCGCTCACTGACTCCTCAGTCTATCTCCTCTGCTTCTCTCTCTCATCCTCATCCTATTCCCTGCCCCGCAACTCTCCCCCTCTCTCTCACGCCTGTGCACACACATGTACACACACACCTTCACACTCTCCCACTTACTATCTTTGCTTGCGTTCCTTGTTTCCCATTTTCTTCTCCCCCGTTGCTGTCTGTCTGTTTCTCTGCCTGACTCTTTTAAGTATAAAAATTCTCAATCTACAGTACTTCTAATCACAGTACAGCTGCCATAAAATATTCTAATATTGTTACATTAAAGTGTTGAAACAATGTGTTGATTTATCCATTCCTCAATTTACAGAAAACAATATCAATTGTCATGGATGGTCCTGTCAAGATAACTACTGTTGTTGGACGATATATTGTCTCAGAAATAATCGCGATAAACGATATTATTGTCATTTGAAGATCATTTTATACCACTGATATAATGATAATATAATAGCATAATAATGTGAGAGGGGGGGGATTGGAGAGTGGGTGTTACACTTGTGTAAAAACACAGACTGTCATTATGGTTGGGGACAGAGTTATTTACCTTTAATTCTCCTACAGTTTCCACTCAGGACGTACACAGTGAGGAATGGAGGACACTACTTGTTTAGTCAATGTGACATGAATAGCATCTTAGCTGCTAATGTGAAGTGTGGCAATATGTAGGGTCATGTCCATGTATCATATGATAAGTCCATATATAGACATGCTGATGTTGATAATTACGTTATTGTACGATAAGTTGATAACGTCATTATAGTGCCAGGCCTAGTGATGGATATCAAGCAGAAAATGTGAAACTATCTTTTCTCTAATCTTTATCACTTCAAATGTAATATATTTAGGGTATCAGAATAGCTTTAGGTTCTCCATCTGTACCTGCTACTCACCCTCCTACACACACACAGACACACACATCTACACAAGTAACTGGAGGTACTTTGTCAGTTCTGGTATGTTTTACAGTTATAAATCCTCATTGACTCACACTGAACCAGAATCTGAGAGTGGACAGTTTTAAACTGTTGAATGTTTTATCAGCTTCTGCAGAGTGTAATCTTTAGCTGCTCACCATCAACAGAATTTCAAGCTCTGGGATTGAATATTTCTTACTGAAATGCTTCCTGGGAGTGATAGTTGACTCATGTTTTTATATCCACAGGCGTATACCTTTGATTTTTTCTTATCTAAAATCCAGATATCTTCTAATGCAGTTGCTCATCTTTTGTACTGATAATTGAAGTGATACATTTCAGTCAACTGATGTTGTCTATGACATAGAATTAATTTGACCTTTGCTTCCAGATGCATGGATGCTTAAAATAACTCCTCCCACTTCATTATATGCCCATCAATCCAGTTATATGAGCGTTTCTGCATATCAAAGGCATTAGATAACAGCCTCTGCCAGTGCAAGGTCCATCTAACATTTCTGCTGGAGTCAGGATCTGTGTAAAATGGATTTCAGCTCCGGCGTGTTCAGAGGAATAGTCTCAGCGTCAGCAGCAGGGAGATTATTGACACCTACACCAGCGGGATTGACAGCATTTCATGTTCTATGCCATTCCATAAATCCCATCAATTCCCTGTGCCTAACCTGCACTGTGTGTTCTGCGCACAACTTCAAATGCAAACAGTCTTTGTAATCCTTTCAAAAACACCCCTGTCGGACTGATGTATCTTGGCTCTAACAAAAGAGCCGATTGTGTTGGAAGCGAAAAGTGCAGACTTGGCCCCTTTTACCGTTCCAGACGGGGCGAGGAGAATGTTGGAAGTAAAAGGAGGAATTTCCACTGATTGTTTGACATAATTTAACCTTGTGTGGATTATTTGAAAAAGTCAACGATAGTTTGGAGGCGATCAGATTTTTGATGCTATAAGATTAGATTTCTCACGCCTGATACAGTGACCCTGGAAAATATTAAACAGAGCTGGGACTCAAACTCATGCACTCCTCCATATATTAGTTTTTAACATAAGTCACATGTATCTGTAAGGTTAATTAAATAATGAATATGATACACATAAAGATCTCTAATTAACTTATAGAACATCATATGTGGTAGTAGAACATCATATGTGGTAGTAGAACATCATATGTGGTAGAACATCATATGTGGTAGTAGAACATCATATGTGGTAGAACATCATATGTGGTAGTAGAACATCATATGTGGTAGAACATCATATGTGGTAGTAGAACATCATATGTGGTAGTAGACCATCATATGTGGTAGAACATCATATGTGGTAGTAGAACATATGTGGTAGTAGACCATCATATGTGGTAGTAGAACATCATGTGTAGTAGTAGAACATCATATGTGGTAGTAGACCATCATATGTGGTAGAACATCATATGTGGTAGTAGACCAACATATGTGCTAGTAGAACATCATATGTGGTAGTAGAACATCATATGTGGTAGTAGACCATCATATGTGGTAGTAGAACATCATGTGTAGTAGTAGAACATCATATGTGGTAGTAGAACATTAGTAGAACATCATATGTGTAGTTCTGGCTGTGCTACTTTACCATTGAGCCATTTGGAGTTGTATTGTGCGGTCCGGAGAGGTGGCATGCCCCCAAGGCTGCGGTATATGACGGGGTCGCGGCCGGAGAAGTCGATGACGGTGGCGGCGTACAGCTCCCCGCTCTCCGTCACCACGGCTGTGGAGTTGTGACGCGGGTCGTACGGGCAGCGCGCCACGCCGTTCACCCGTTCCAACACGCTACTCATGTTGCCCACCTGGAGCGGACGGATGGAAGAAAAGGAGAGTGGCAGGTGAAATGTTTTCACAGGATTACTACAAAATCACACACTCGAGCACACACACACACACAAGCTTATCCGTACCTCTCGCGTAATACACAGCGGCTGGAAAGCATTGGTTCCGCAGGTCATGACCTCAGTCTTGTTGACCAGCAGGACTCTGATGTAGTTCTGACATTCAATCTGTAGAGGAATAGACCAATGAGTAAAGAAGAAATCTCTCAAAAAAAAATTAAAAAAGTTAGAGCAGAGCAGAGAGAAGCTGAGGTAGTGAGCTAAACACTCTTTGATGTATTGTTGAGAAGAACAACGGGCACAATGAGTCCTCTGGTATCAAACTGGCATGTGACCAAAAGCTTCGCAATACACTGTCTCCGGCTTTCGCTCTCGTAGGCCCCATTGTTGGAAAATATGAATACTCGTTTGCAACTGAATGGAAACCTATTTGTGAAATTGACGGAGGCTCAACAATGAGTCAGGTGTGTGCTTCAGTTAAAAAAAGAGTCAAATCTGTTTTAACAAAGGCGTGAAATAGATTTATTGGTAATGAAACAATTTATGTAAGTATAATTTTGGTTAAATAGCTCTGCTTTGTGTTGCGGCAAAGAACTGAGGTAATTGCGGTGATGCAGGTTTTCAAAGAGGATTGATTGTCTGTTTTGTGGATTTGGTATCACCCTTCACACTATAGGCTCCACGTGGGAGATTAAAATGATGTGGCAATCGGTTTTCACAAGGTAATCGACATAAGACAGCTGATCGTGGTATTGGTTATCAGACATATTTGAAAGGAAGTCATTTTCAGTGTCTCACTATCTAGCCTGAGGCAGTCTTGTGTGCATTTTACTTCTCTTTGCGCTCTCTCCACTGCAAAAAAAACAACTCTTGATTTTAAAGGTTTGATATAGCTGTTTTTGTACAAACAACTTCAATGAGGCTCATGAGGACTTTACCCCAACAGCCAAAAGATATCAAGGTGGATTCTGTAAGTCAGGCAGTGCTGACATGAAGTGTTGTAATTGTATTTGTGAGGGGGGGGGGGGGGGGGGGGGGGGGTCAACGTTACCTCTGTTTTGCCTTTGCTCTGACAGGACCTCCTGGTTTCCTCGTCCGGTGCCCATTCTGTCGCCTAGGAGACAAAAAACAAGAAAAAAAAGCCAGGGGATGACAAAAAGGCCGAAAAAGCAGTCAGCTGAGTCATTCACACACTAAAAAACAGTTACGCAACAGCTGACTGTCGCTAATACTGTAGGCACGCACAAAAAGATGCATGAAAAGACTTTAACCTCATTGCTGTTTGTTTATTGTGTAAACATGGCGACCGGCTTGCCAGCCGAGGGCTTATTCGAGGGTAGCGGGCGAGGTACCCGACAACGCAGTTGAAGGGCTGGGGGGACGGCATTAGCATGTAAATGGCTTTCTCTCCATCTTCTTCTCCTTTCTTCCCCTCTCTATCTCTCTCTCTCTCTCTTGAAAAAGTTTGCAAGCACTTGCCTCCGCTTCGCTGCCCCCCTTTTTCCACTCCTACCGGCCAATTATATTCCTGATGATGGTTGTGTCTCGCACTTTTGTGGACGCAGGCGGCAGCGATGCACGACTGCGCTAATGCATGTGCATACACACACATGCGCATACGGCTTTGGCCACCAGAGCCGCACTGGCTGTGGTTCAGAGGCTTGAGAGATGTCCCCTTTTTTTTGGCATGAACTGTGTATGTGCAAGGTGCCAGAGGACCCCCTGTTATGTGTCATTGGCCTCATTTTACTCACCCATCTCCTCCTCTTTTTCTCTGATCTCACTGCCCAAATAGTAAGATTGTCTAAATATCTAATACTTTTTAAAAAATTCCATAACATCAATTTATCAGATTCCCATCCCTCTCTCATCTTTAATTGTCTTTATTTCTTTCTCTCCTCTCCCAAAGGGATCGTTCTCATTGGAAGCAGATATTTATCTACATCTTATGTATGTATTGCTTTCCCAGGACAGTCGGCCAGTGGGACAAAGTTGTAGCCCGACATTCAGCGGAGCTCGCCAACTGAGGCCGACCAAGAGTCAACACTAAAGTGGGTCAAACATTCCAGGAGCCAAGTAGACGACTCAAACAAACAGCAAACTCCAGGCGAGAAAATAGAGACAAAAAACACAGGCTGAATCAGTATGCAACCCATCTTACACACCTATTATGCAGAGCAGTCCTGGACAATTTCATTTTTTATTTTTTTTTGTGGGGGGAGGTGAATTTGTCCTTAGGTGAAATTACTTGTGCTTTTTTGAATCCTCATTTTAATTTAATTAAAGCACAGCGGAAGGGACTAAAAAACTATATAGCCCCGAGACTCAGTGAGGGATTCTGCTGGGAAAATATAGTTTTGGAGTTAATCACTTTTTTTTTTAAAGGTCCTCGTTGGAGAGAAAATAGCTCTTTAGGAATTTAAATGGAAATAAAACATTATAAGCGCATTTAATTAGAACTTAAGAGAACTGTCAAAACATTTCTGGGGATTTTTTCCCCCCGTTGTTTTTTTTTTTTAGCTGAGCGCTTCTCTCTATTTAAAGCCTATGAATAGAACTCTCTTATTTCACATGTTATGGATGATATCAGTGCTAGCAGGAGAGGGGGTTCATGATTTTAGATGATTATCCACTGCATAAATTCTCACTAATGAGTGAAAACAGCAGACTGAACAGTGCTGTCCACGGCCTAATGAGCCAGTCAAACATCTGCATATTGTCCTGCATATTGTACTTTTATTGCTTTTATATGCAGTTTATACTCGAGAACATTCATGACTGTGATTGTGATTAATTATACTGCCACAAGTGTGTGTAGCGCCAAAATGCAACAGGGAAAATCATTCTTTCACATTTCTCAATTGTTTTAGATGCAACGTCAAGCTCCACTAATCAATATAATATTAAATATGAGTAATTGTTATATTAGCAGTATGTTATATAAAAAGTTCTGCTTTTATCCCTTTTTTAGCTCATTGTTTTGGTTTTACAGCACATTAACTATGTTGTTTCCAGCTATAGCAGCTGTTTGCAACAAAGAAGCTCTGATTAGCTCACTGTGCTCTGTCCACCCAACACCATACTGTACGTACACAAAGTTAACTGGTGAAGACAGCGGCTGAAGAAGCATACTTTTCTTAGGAGTAGGTGAAGAACAAATTAGAGCTAAAAGGAGGGTGACTATTGAACTTACATTCATCAAGTGGTCGCAAACACAACAACAAGACAACTACTATACTACCAACAGATAAGATTAAACAACTTTACAGTGTGATAATATGTCAAGACTGTGTGTCAGTGTGTTAGTTTTAAAGTTTTTGTACAGTTTTGGCAGGTCAGTAGTGTGTCAACTGGAATTCTGCTTCAAAGTCTCATCCGCTAGATGGCAGTAATGTACCTAACTACCTAAATGCCAACTGTCAATCAGAACAGAGATGAAGCAGAGGCAGCAGAAGAAGGAAAAGAGAAGAAGAAGAATCATAAAATCGTAAACCACCAATAAAAAAACAACATGGGACAACTGGACAACAAAGTCACCAGGGTCAGCTGCCTACACCAACGATAGATGATGCCAAAGCTGCAACTACAGGTTCCTGGATGTACAACAGCCTTTAACTGAAAGAGAATGCGATTTTCCAAGGGTGGTGACACTAGAAAATAGGACAGTGTGGTAAAGTGGTGCGGCATGTCGACATGCATCTGGCTGCCACTGGTGTGGGGTCATACTTAGAAAATAATGGAGGTGACTGATTTGCTGTGCATTTACAGCGCCTGTTTAGGCTTTCAGTGGCCAAAATATTAGATAAACCTGCATTACTTGGTTTGTTTGCTCACTACAGTGCAACGAGCTGTAAACACAAAAATGACAAATTATCATCATATTAGCAAAATATTGTCCGTCCAGCAGAATGGGATTGACATTTAGCATCTATTTAGAGTCATATTTCTAGATACTCTAAGTCAGATATTCACCATTTGATTTCTTATGGTCTCCATAAACTTCTGGAGTGAATATCTGGTTCTTCAGATGCTGAAATTGAACCAAAACAATAAAGTAAAACTACAAGTTAAAAAACTATAATCCATAAATTTGTTTAAGTGTTTCATAGATCTGAGGAGAACTGCAGAATTGCTGATCATTTTCTGTGAGTTTGTCATTACGAGTAACCCCTGGTGATTTGATCCACTGTTAATATAAAAATAAGGATTATGGAAGTTTCAATCAAGCTAAACTAAACTAAATACAAAGAACAGATAGAACTGCTTTACTCTATTGCAGCCGTAACCACAGGCTAAAGAGGAAGAATGAAACAAATTAATTTGCGGAATAAAACTATGTTTAGCCCCTGCAGCTGGTAGAGTACCGGTAAGTGGGCTCTGGCCTATATTGATTGAGTTACAGCTCATCTCCCTGCGTCCCACAGCAGCTCCCTTCAATTAACCTGCTTCAGATTGTGCTGGAGAGAGAGTGGCTGCGGCAGGGGACAGCTATAGAAAGTAAACTGTGATTAAAATAAAACTGTGATTAAAATAAAACTGCGGCTCCAGACGGTGAGCGTGAAGTAAACCAAGCAGTAAAAAAAAAGAAAAAAAAAAGACAACAAGCGTAGTTGAAGTGCTCTACAGGAGCTGGAACGTCGAGTTCTGCCAAACAATGCAGACAGTCAACGACGTCCTCGAATCCACTTCCCATGAGTACAGTGAACAGCGTGGCACCTGCCAATCGGAGAGCAGCCCCGCCCCCTCCGCAGCAGTCCATCACTCTGCCTGTGGAAATGAAAACACTGCTCCTCCACAGCCCCTGCCTGTCAGCCCCCTGACAGCCTGAGGACTGATGGGATGACGTCATTGTAAACACACACAGACGCACGCATGCACACACACACCCACACACACACTCACTCACACACACACACACAGGGTGATGGATGCCTTTGCGATGAATCATGGCTTGCTTGGGGCATTACCATCTTTTCGGCAGGGTCCCGTCTCCAAGGATCCCCGTCGGCTTAACCCGCTGACCTTCACCAGAATCCGCCACCCTCCCCTCCCCCCCACACCTCCCCCTCTCCCTCTCTATCCATCTCATCTTCTTCACACCACTTTTGGAACAAAGCCACACAAGCTCACACACGGAGCCTGTGAGAATACCAATTCCGCCTCGACATCCTCTCCCTCACATACCTTCCCTCTGTGCAGAAACCCTGAATGGCCTGACTGCAATCAACAGAGTGAATAAAGAGCTGTATAATGCGTGGGCAGGATGCAATGCCAACAAATGTCCTTGTTAACAAACAAAAAAAAATCCAACAATTCAAGAAAGCTGAGAGGTAAAGAAGGGAATTGATTTTCTCTCACATTCTATGCTGATAATGACGCTCTCTCTTTTGCTGTATATTGTGTTTTTTAAAAGCAGGAGAACAAGCTCAAATGTTATTGCTCACTTCACACACTTTACCTCTGTTAAACAGGCTCACTACAGATTTACTGACATACAGTAAACTTACACCTACCTATCTACACCTCACATACAGCGAGCGAACAGGTGGAGCGTGAAACATTGTCCAGATAAACTACGAGCAATGTTGCAGCGCTCCTTCTGCAACTATGTAAGTATTTAAGATTGATTCATAACATACTTTTCTTAACTTTTAATTGTTTTATCAGTTAGAATGATTTATGTTTGTGATTTGTACACTGTGATGTTTTATATAGGCTTAAGTTCTGGGTAAAATTTAGGGGGTGGGAACTTTACATGAACGTCCTCACTTGGTCCTCTCAGCCGTTGTGTCTCCATTGCAGAATAGGACCTTGATAGGACCCACCTGACTCTGGAGGTTATGTAATCATTCTGCAACAATTTCGATCGTTGCGTAATCCCTTGTTCTGGCGCTCTCTGTTGACGTCACATCCCGCTTTGAATATATCCAATCAGCACTGATATAACCTCAAGCCCCATCTAGGAATATTTCGGGGCTGCACAGAGTACATACATCCTGTCCTTCAGGGGCGGTTCCTGCTATGAAAATGCGCCAACGTCCACAGCTCCGTAAAATGACCCTGAAGTTCCTGCAGTGGAAACGACTCTTTAGTAAAAATAGATCCGGAGCGAGGGGTTTTTTCAAACAAGCGTCACATCAGATTGGAACAGCTGAAATGAGGAAAAACTGAAACAATCTGATGTTTTCTCATTCGTATCATGACCAGTTAAGAATAGGTGTAATGGATAAGATGGAAATCTGCAAAGCATGACGAAATTAAATCAAATTACATATTATTAGTATAACATCAAATTAAATATGACTCACATTGTCATTTCTATTCTGTCACCTGTGGTTAAGGTCTGGATTTAGACACAAAACCCACTTGGTAAATGTAAGAGAAAAACCAGCTTTGACTGTTTATACAAAAGGAAACAGGAAATTAACATCAGTATATTGTGTTTAAGTCACAAACTTCACCCTATGAAATATCTGGCTCTGCTGATGGAGAAGATCCCCTGCCAGCTGCTGTGCAAATGCATCAGCCAGATGTATAAGTGGAGTATCTGAATTGCAGTTCAATTGCAGTTTTAATCTGGCTCTGTTATCTTTACATGTTGGCTCTATTCCTGCCAAAACAGCTTGTTTCTATGACGCCTGAAATTCACTTTTAGCAATATAAGTTTATTCGTTTATGTCACTTTTCTTTCAAAGTCGATAAAAGCAGACATACACATGTTTTTCTAGAGCCACTGCTGACAGTAATTAATAAAACGTATGTAATTTGTACACATTCATAAAATGCCAATTAAAGGCACATTTATAATATTAATATTGCCTAATTAAAGTACTTTTGTGTGATGAATTTGATTATTATTTGAATTCCCATGAGAGACATTATTTCATTTCCCCTTTTGTTTTGAAATGAATGCTACGAACTAATCATCGATTACACTTCTGGTGTTCAATAGTGATGATGAGATATCACTGCTGACGGTGGTGACATCATGTTGTCGCATATAATGAGCCTCACAGATGAAACACCAACAGAGACATCTCACTTCTTCTTCTCTGTTTGTTTATTTGACAGGTCTAAAGACTTGTGGAGCAGGCGGTATATTGATATACAAACATGATTTATGGTTGACTGTTGGAGTGGAAACAAGGCAACAAAGTACTTGCACAAGGTTCCACAATGACTGAGATTTATGAAACCAAACAAATATTAATATCACATTTAGAGATTTTATAGACACAGAATAGGGATAAATATGAAAGAGAAAATGAGGGGGGAAAAGCACTTTAAATTTAATTTAAATCACCGTCCTTGATGCAGAAAAATTCTAGACAATTATAAAATCATCTGCCTCTGCGAGACACTGACTTACAGCCCCATTTTTCATGCTCAGAATCAGCCGCGGGCCACACAGCCTGTTTATTATTTGCGCCTGTAGCCTCAGACACACGTTAGAGTTAATTTCCATCTATTAACAAGGCCAACAACTATGTGCTCCTCCCTGCCATCAATTCCCCTCCTCCTCCTCCTCCTCTTCCAAACCTGAGCCTGACACCCTATTTCTCCCAATTTTGCCACTCCTTAGACACAATAAGAATATTTTGCCCTGGGCATGCTAAAGGGGGGGGAAGAGAGAGGGTGAGAAAGAGGGGGTGGGGCTGGGGGGGTGTAAAGGGAAAAAAACATGAATTTTTTATAGGCAAATACAATTGTAGAAAACAAAATTAGTAGCAGAAACGCAGGAAAAATGAATTCTATTTTTATGACAGAAAGAAAAACCCAGAGATTGAGTAATGGAGAGCTAGAAAACCCTAATGAAGTAATGAGAGTTTGCGAGCCGCGGCGGCAAATGTGGTCCCTCCTTTCTGAAATATGGCAGTGTGTTGATAAGGGCTGCCTCTCACTGACACACAGCTAACATTATGTGTGACAACTAATTATAACTCATGAATATTGTAAATAAGTGGGGGGGGGGGGGGGGGGGGGTTTGGGGGGGGGGGGGGGAGTAATGGCTGTTTGAATGCGAACTATCTGACACTTGTTCAAGTCGAGATAGATTTGTATTCAGGTGGTTTGGACCTAAACGGGTACGACTTCACTAGAATAATTAAAGATATTACAGATAATAAACTATTTCTTTACATACAAATCCAAATAACATGCCTGTATTATGTAAAAAGCCATTTCTAAATAAGCAAAGCTTACATAATTGTTTCAACACAGTAGAACTACTCATTCTGCCTTAAATGCTCTGAGCATGACAGAGTATTAGTCTTACAGCTCTGTAATTGATAGTGACTTAAGAGGAACATTTATTCACCCAATGTGCTTGGGGCCTTGACAAAAAAAATAAAATAAAATAAAATAAAAAAAAAGGTTAATTTATCCTCAGAATAAGCAGGTCAATCAGGAAATTGGAGGATATTTGTGTAGGAGTGTAAAAATAAGTCTCATAAACTGCCTCTGTATGTTTTTTTCTTCTTCATTCATCCTGATGTGCTTGACTGCAGGCTTTTTCCTCTAAATGTAACCTTAACCGCTGAGACAGGAGAGGAGAAAAAAAAGAAGAAGTGCATATTCATTCACTTTAAAGAGAGAGAGATCTATCTACAGTACATGTCCTCTTCAAGGTGTCCTCATTTCAAAGCAGCCTACACGTCTCCCCTCAACATGATCCCTCCTCCACTTTGTTCTGTTCGATTACGTCATCTGCTGTACCAGGTGAGAACACGCACGCACGCACACGCACGCAAGCACACACACACACACACACACACACACACAGGTCTTATTGGCAGAAATTACTGCCCATGTGTTGCAGAGCACAAACACTCAGCCAACACCACAGTGACACAGGACTGAACCCCACCAGCAGTGTTCACAGCTTCACACCTATAACCAACACAATATTTAGATGACATCATTCAGTAAACCCCAGTTTTTGTTCAGTTTTAATCATTTGTTTAATCGTTTTCTAAAGTTACTCAAATGATTACATTGTGTCATGTGGCTCCATGTTCAAATCCACCACCATCTTTACTTTCTGTCGCACCTGAAGAGAATCACGCTGCATTCTGCCTTCTGCTGAACAAAGTTGGCACTGGACATTCATCACAAATACTAAATCCCACAATGTGATTCAGGCTGTCTAGGCATTGTGCCCTGTTGCTAAATCAGTGAATCCTATGGAGGGCTGGGATTCTGAGGCTGTAATAATGAAATGTAATGAAACTACATGCTCTGCAGTTGAAGCTATTGGCTGACACAGGAAACAAAGCGGATTGCAACTGGATGTGTAGCTATTGGAGCTGACACATGGCTGTATAAATCATCGGTGCAGAAAGCACTGAAGATCTGGGTGGTGGGGGATTCATGCACTAACACTAACCGCATGACTATGAAAGCACCTCACATTTTAAACAGTTAGCTAAATGAACAACAGGCGATCAAAATACCAACATTTAGTTACATGCCAAGCCACGTTAATAATGTCCTGAACATCTTGTTGTGACAGTGTGTGAGCCGCCTTAACTCAACTACCTGACATCTGAGCATCAATAACAAGCTATGGTCAGCAGTGCTCGTGTGTGTGTTAGGGCTGGGTATCATTTAAAAAATTACGATATCAGTACCAATCCAAGTATCCTTAAAGTGATACCAATACCAACTGAGTACTTCATTAGATACACATTGTTGCAGGTATCGTTTGACGGGAGACGTTTGATACTACTTAAATTAGGGGTGTCAAACTCATTTTAGTTGAAGGGCCACATATAGCCCAATTCTATCTCAAGTGGGCTGGACCAGTAAAACCATTGTACAATAACAAACAAATACATACAATGTATATATTATAACTTTACTATAGTAAACCATTTATTTACAAAACAGATGCTTGAGATGTCTTAAGAAAAATAAGTGCAATTTCAACAATATTAGGAGATTATTTTGCACAGAAGCTGCTGATTGACAACATTTTGTACAATGCTCAATATATGAATAATTTAAATATTACAACAATATGCATTTGTATATTGTTTTTTCAGAGAATTATATTCTGGTCACGGTAGAATAAACCCCTGAAGCAGCAGAACAATTTGAATGACTTCTCATACTTTCAATGGATTTTCATACTTTGCCCACTTTATCCACTGGGCCAGACTGGAAACCCTGGCAAGCCAGTTCTGGCCCATGGGCCATATGTTTGACATCTCTGCCTTAAAGGTATCGAGTACCGATACCCAGCCCTAATGTGTGTACATGCTGTGTGAGAATCTGCCTGGGTGTAAGGTAACAGTAAAAATGTGGAATGCAGTTTCATTGATTTGGGCATTCTCTCAATAAACAAGGATTTGATAGTGAAGCACTGACACAGCGCTCTAAAGAGTGGATAGACTGATTCATTGATTTTCAACATGGTAAAAGTGAGGGGGCAGGGGGTCTAAACTAATCATTTTAAAAATTGGGTGATACTTGTCCCACCCTCATATAATGACACCCATGGTCTAAATGCTCCCTGGCCAACAGAGACAGAGTGTGAAGGTCTGTGGTCAGGGCTGCAATACCCTTCAACAAGTTAGAGTTAGAGGAGAAAAGTTGGAACTGTGGCAATAACTCTGAACATGTAGTTTTAATGGAAAGATGTGTTTTGGAAGCTTAATATGCAGCATAATCAAGTATGCCTTTGATATAAACACCTGGAAAATCGGTCAATCAATACTGCGTGTGAGCATAGATCTGTTGTGGCAGAAAAAGGTTTGGACGGGATTTCATCAACTCCACTAACTCCGTAAACACACTGAAAAGCACTTTTGAACTTCAGAGATGCAGCAGACATGCCAAATGTGACTAAAACGGATGCAAACATCTCATCACACCTCCGCTCCACTTCCCTGCTGCGAGTTCTTTTATACAAAAAAAAAAGGGAAAAAAAGTGCTGGCTGCTGTTTATTTACTTTGGTGCTCGGTGCTCATTTTGCTTTTGGTGCCTTCCAATTTGAGTATTTCAACTAGGCTCAATTGGGTATTACTATCACAGTGGCGGAAAAAAGTAGCTTCATGGAACTGAATTAGATCCATAAAATTGAATTAAAAAAGGTTTGGATTGGCCCCAAACCTGAGGAATTACTCAAGATGTTCTGGTTTTTTTGGAACATCTAAAAATATTTTCAATGATATTAAGGTATACTTTCATAAATAAATGTACCAGAACGAGTCTTTTACCTAGAAATTTGCTATAAAAAAAGGCAAATAAATGAATGAATAAATAAAGACAGATTGATAATTACCTAAATAAACCATACAGCAAGTTTACATCACTTGTATATACACAGATATATAGATAAATACACATCCTCTTCTTTGTGTGTCATTCTTACACACCATGCATTCACATACTGCTATGATCTACACACACGCACACACACACATTGCTCATACCTCTCTCTGTCAAACACCACCATCTAACAGACTGAATCAGTCCAGCATGAGGTCACTAACCCCACACCTTCATCTACACTCTGCTGCAGATGTTGAGGGATGCGGTGTGAGAGAGTGTGTGTCTGCAGCTCAGCTCAGCTCAGCACACACACACACACACACTTACACACACCCGGTCCATGTTCCAAAGTTCTGACTGAACGTGTAGGTGCAGACACCGGCTGACAGTTGGACCGCAGGAGGAAGAGAAAGACGAAAATAATGGCTTGAGCGTAGACAGGATGCTACACTTACAACACCGAGCTACAACGCAGCTGACATGTTGCACTGTTTCAACCTGACAAAGCAGCATTTCCACACAGACAAATACTTCACCCTAAAGCACCATGTCTCCACCTATAGTTTACATTCAGAGAGTAAAGAAGCAACATAAACCAGAGTTTCTTCTACATTCGTTTCGCTGTCACTGCAGAATTATGAGAGCTGCTGCTAGAATATCAAACAATCATTCATATCATTGGGCTAATAATGATTTTAACACTACATTTAACATGGAATTATTTTAAGTTTAGGATTTTTATTTTTATTCCTATTCTTCATGTTATTCTCGGTCTACCTAACCCTAACCCCTAACTGAACTACAGTTCTGAATTACCTGGATGAAAGCTGCTATATAAATAATTGATTGATTGATTGAGTTATTGACTAGTGCATCAAATCCCAGAATTGTCCCTCTCCTTTCTTCTATATTAAAAAAAAGACATTACGTGAAATCTACTGTTACAAGAGTTATTTGGCTTAGCTCCTGGGTTCTGGGCCCGAAACCCGCCGGTTGGCCTAGGCCCTTCTGTGTGGAGTTTACATGTTCTCTTCATGCCTGCGTGGGTTCTCTCTAGGTACTCCAGGTTCCTCTCATGGACCAAAAACCTGCAGCTTAGGTTAATTGGTCACTCTAAATTGCCCGAAGGTGTATATACAGCTGGGATTGCCTCCAGCCTCCCTGCAACCATCTATAGGATAAGCAGTATGGAATATGAATGAATGAATCCTTTAAAGAATAGGGCAATGTGTAGTGGTTGAGTGAGCAGTAAGTTGTCAGTCTGTCAGTAAATTTTCAGCACAGACTATAGAGTGTCAGTTCAGAAGTGCTGCAGCTTCTCAACACCTACTAAAGTCTTCTCTATTTTATCCACATCTGTTGGAAGAGTGCAGGAGGTTGGTGACGGTTAAGCCTAAACTAACCAGGCTCATTTAAAGGTAAATGGAGCTTTAAGGTGGACCAGCTATTCTTATTTATTGTCAGTTGCAGTCACTCAGAGAAGTGCTGAACCCCCTCCACCCCCACCGCTGCTACATAACAGTCAACAATATGTTAACAACATGACAAATGGGAGGTTTGGTACACTGGGAGAACAAGATCCAGGTGTGCAGAGATAAAGCAGGATGAAAGGAAACTGAGGGCATCTAGTGGACAGGTGGGGAATGACAAGATGATGCAGGCAGGTTGTAAGGCTTAAGGGGAAGAAAGGGAGACAGGGCAGGTGTCACCATGACAACCAACCCTCGAAACAATACTTATTGCTGAATATGAATATGTTTTTATATGTTTTTTCAATGTTATGTCAGTGTTTAATATTGATTAGACACATTCAGTGCCAGTTTTTAGCATTTGACAAATTCTTGGATACTTATAGATATAAACAGTTTTTTGTGGTTTTATTTTTTATCATTTTCTAACATGGACCTTCTTTTTAAATATGCTAAATGCCTCCAGGTATAGTGGAGCGTTAATTAATGAAGTAGCTCTTTCGCAGCGGGTATTATACAAGAAAAGCAATTCAAGCACTCACAACTGGAGACAGGAAGCTGCTTTCTCCTTTGATAGAAAAGTGTTGAGTACGCTGTATGGTTCAGTATGTTCTAACAAGCCTGTATGCGGTTGCCCACTCACCCAGCTGCTGCCTCCCACTCACTGTAATTCCACATTAGGGAGGCTGGCAGGTGAAAGCAGACAGTCTCTCTATGATCAACCAAGCAGCACAATGGATTATTCCTTCTCTTCTTCAAAACACTTACTGTACCGCATGCACCCACACACACACGCACAGACAAAAGATGCAGGTAACACACAGATGAATGTGGACACTTGCATGGATTTAAACACAGTATATACACACATAAAGCACATCATTTTCAGATGTGATATAAAAAGAAATGCAGAAATCGTCTCCATTTTATGCAGAAAAGTAGAAAAACTTGTTTGTTTTTCCATTTTCTATTTTATCAATGTATGTATAACCCTACTACTACTAGCCAAATCTCTACCTCTATGTGTCGTTTTTATATGTTTGCAAGTATATTAAGTATATTTTTGTTTTATGACATTTTCTTTGTCACTAAACTGCTAAGCTCTCCAAAATCTAGGCTGACCACGCTGCTGCAGCACATTACTAGCTGACAAGTAGCCCCCTCGTGCTCTCTCAAGCTCTGCAACTCACATATTATCCCACCGTTCTGACAAAGGCAGCATCAATAATTAAATCTCTGGCCAAATTGGGGCACGGAAATTAATGAAGTGTGAATGAAATCAGCCGTGACTCATCAAACTCGAAGAGTGTGCGGCTCGATACTGTGGGCGAACCGACGGTATGAATATCTGAGAGGGTCGGTTTAATGTCCGTCTGTGGTATTTCGTTCATTCTGATCCCCTGCTTTCTCCGTGAATCCACTCTGCCCTTCAGCTCTGTGATGACTGTCGATGTAGAGGATGAAATATAAAGATATGTATGGAACGTAAGCCACGTCTCGCCGGCGCTACCTGCTTTGAGAAAAGGTCAGCCTTTGTGTCCTTAGCGCAACCAAATGTAAAATCCCTCCTGTCCCGAAGGAATACCAATCCAACAAAAACATCTACAATAACAGATGCATTTATTTGTTCTGCTGGTATTTTGGGACGTTCCCAACGATCTCTGTTGACGAGGGGTGTTTGCACAAGGCATTTCCTGTTTAAAAGAACAGCAGTGACGGCGGACCTTTTGACCCCGTAGGTCAGCTCTGCTCTCCTGACCTTGACCTCCATTCGCGAGGAAGCGACGCACGCTGGGACCAAATAACAGCAAGCGGTCAACCAGCTGCTCGTCCCAGATGTTAACTGTCAGTTTCTTCAGCAGGGTGGAAAATAACTTAATGTAGTTATGGTCAGACTGCAGTGCTGTGTTGACCTTTGGTTTCACTTTCAAGTAATGCAGATGGATGACTGTGTCGAATCCTCCTGTTTCTCCGGCTTTACAGACTCATGTTGTGAAACCACAATTTGTTTAAATCCACAGAACTTCATTTGAAATTCTACTGGAAGTCTACAAAGATATCACATATCCACATTCACTTCCACATCCGCGGCAGGGATGAAGATGTATTTCTCTTGGAGGGGGGGGGGAAGAAATGAAACTTCACCTCTACCAATGTTTTGATTTGCCAACTACTGATGTTACTGAGTAGCTACAATGTTGTCAGTCATTAAGATTGATGGCCATAAAATTATGAAATAATACTTGGTTGTAAATTAAGCAAATGTTTTATCACACAGTACAGTAGAACAACACATTATAATCTGTAGTAGAGCGGGTCTACATGCTCAAAATAATTGCAATTGCTATATGATGTACGATATTAGAGGGAATGATAATGTTTACATCATTATTCTCATTGAAAAACCTTCTAAAATGATTATGATAATGATAATGATATTTGTGGGGATCTGTACCAAACAAAATGGTTTTTTTAAAGACTGTAGAATATGATGTGTAGGCCAGGACATCTCTGAAGTACAACAATACTTTATTAAAGATGGTATTTTGACACATTTCACCTTTAAAATTGCATTAGGCTATATTGCGATTTCCACAAAATATCGATTAACTCTTCAGCCTTAATCAAAATTAACATTATTAAAATGTTTTTCAGATATTTTATATATCAAGAACAATGGTGAAAAGTAACTACGTACATTTACTGAAGTTCTGTATTAACCGTTTTGAGGACTTATTTTGACAGTTATAGTTTGTTACTTTGCGGATTACATTTTTATACATAAAAATTAAGGTTGGCTTATAAAATATGAATAAATATCGTGATGTAAACTACACAACATTGTATGAAGTAGTGAGAAACAGCCTCCTCTTACCCATCTGTAACATTAAAATGCTGCTTCCACACTGGTGGAACAGTACAAATCCAATCATATATAATAAGACTCTCACAACGGGCAATTTTCTGCATGATAAGTATTTTTGATTTCTTGCTAAGTTTTGTCTACTTTTGTAAAACTGTGCTGCTGCAGTATGAGAATGCTATTTCAAGAACTGATGACTAATGCAAAGATGATTTTATATGACAATCAAACTGATACAATTACAACACAAACAACTCTTAACATGTGAAAAACCTCAATAACTCATTTAGTTATTTTTGAATTATAACCACTATTGTTGTCCAATATTTATTTGGACAACAATAGTGGATGTATTTTAGGAATAGATTTATGAAATGTGTGGTTTCATGATAAGGTAAGAGCATTAACCAGAATTAGTCAATGATCCTTGAAATGGAAAAAAAAATAAATTAAATTGTAGAGAGAACACTGAGCGAGAGCAAACAAACCAACACTCGAGAACAACAAAGGAAATGTAATTTCTTACACCTCTGTTTTTCTGATTAGAGTGTTGGCAACATACTGCAGTTTTTCTCGAGTGCCAATGCGAGTCTGTGTTCCAGCCTTGCATTGCGTGAAGAGGTCTTTAGTTCTGAAGAGGCAGACTATCAGCAGGATGGCCACCTGGGGGCTACTCATAATCAACTGGCTGTGGGAGCCGGAGACCACGACTCAACTCAAACAACCTCCCAAACACAAACACCATGTCAGGGACAAATCCCAGGACCCAAAACACACAGGGGACCAACTCCTGTGTCTCAACTTCTGACAGGGTCTCAGCAAGAAACTAACAAAAAAAAACTAAAAGAAAAGTCTGACTTGGAAAAAAAGGACGTAAGAAAAACATAGGTCACCCCCGGAGTAAGTAAGTCCTGCTCTTGGGGGGGAAAAAAACAAGACTGCACTTTGGGCCCCCTTATTTCAGTTATAATGGCTGTTGAAATTGGGTAGCTCTACAAGGGAATAGTCAAGAAGTCACTCTTTTTTTGGACTGAGTGAAAGCACTGTCGTTCTTTTCCACAACTCCACAAGCATCTACAAAAAGGGCAAACCAATCAGAGGAAAAACGCTTGACTGTGCTCTGCCACATGGAACAATGCAATTCAACAGCAGCACACCTACGGGATAAAAGTGAGTCTGTGTGTGTGTTCTGGAGCTTAAAGAGACAAAATCACAAGTCAAGCTGGACTGTTTTCATGTGTTTTCCTGTCCTCTCCCTCCACGTCTTATTCTAACAGTGACGTGACACACCGGTTTGGATGAATGAGCAGCTTTGCAATGGCATTTGCATCCATTATCGTCTGTTGCCCTGAAGTAAATGCAAACAATAGTGTTTAGAGTAAAGGTCTGCATATTGATTCAAAACTTGATTGTTCCATACAATGCTGAACTAGCAGAGCGACATAATGGACGGGCACAAAGAAAAAGATTCAATGGGGGAATGGACCTGATAGAAATGCAACAGCGGTTCCACACCAGGAGCAAATATAATGCTCTGCTAAGAAGAAATGTCACAGACAGAGGTCTAGTGATTATTTTCCATCGATGGGATTAAGAGAATCGAACGTGTGCAACGGCAGAGGAGGTGATAGAGAAAATAGTGGAGCGCTGGGTTAAGGCAGGTGGATGGATGCAGACAGATATGTGGAGATCCAGACAGTAATATGGTGTTTACATTCCACCTCTATGTTGCTGCTGTCTTATCTAAGCAGAGATTATCTGATGGACTGACAAAGACCTCGCTCCTCCCCTCCTCCCCTCTGCTTTGCTTCTCTGCACTTGCACATATCACCAGGAGTGGAACAAACAAATTATATTTACTTCTGTTGCTGTGACTGGAGAGCTTTTCTGTGCTAAGTGCATTTTAAGCTACCCACTTGATTCCAGCTGTCCACACTTAAGCTTAGTGTGATGTTGGTTTCTAACGAGACCTTTTTGAATAAGATCAACATCTCAAGTGAGTTTTTTTTTAATGGGTGTGTTTTCTTATATATTTTCTTTTCTTGAGCTTGTCCCTATACCTAACCAAGTTTTTTTCCTGCCTAAACCTACAAAACGTAACCATAGCAATGTCACATAATTAAAAAACCAAGGGATTTGAATGGTTTTTGGAAGGAACATACCAATTATGTCATCATGCTAATAGGGGCAGCAGATCGTAAAAAGGTTCTGTGATTGTGGAGTGCATGTGGACCACGTGGCGGCTGCTTTAGCACAGCTGGAGACTGAAGCCAGTGGAAGAACCTTTAAGTGCAATGCCACTGACAGTTGCTGGACAAGAAAGGGAGCTGTGTCTCTGCCTTTTTTGGACTCTGACACCATCATCAAGTTTACCGATGGCACAGCTGTGGTGGGTTTGATCGCAGGTAAATATGAAAAGGCCTACCTGAAGAGAGTAGAGGACCTGACCCGCTGGTGTTAGCCAACCTACTTCTGAGCAAGACAAAGGAGGTGATGGTGGACTTTGAGAAGAAGCAGGGAAGGAACTATGCCCCCTTAATATCAACGGGTACTCTGTGGACAGGTTGGATAGCTTCCAAAATCTTGGTGTACAAATCACTGAGGGCCTGACCTGGGTGCTGCTTACTGATTTGGCAAGGCAAGGCCGAGACTGTTTTACCTAAGATGCTTCTAGGAAGGAAATATCCTCTCAAATACCATCAAGAACATCACTGCCAGGTGTGAATGCAGCACGCAACAGGACCACAAGGCCCTTGCAAAGCGTAGTTCATTCAGCTGAACATATTATAAGTGGTGCTCTACCCTTCCTAAAGGATACTTACACCACACACTGCAAGAATAAGACTTGGAGAATCAATAAGGATCCCAACCACTCAGATAACAGCCTTTTCTCACTGCTGTGGTTATGTAGAAGGTACCCGATACACCAGGGCTAACACAGAGGCTCAGGGAGAGCTTGTATCCTCTGTTTCCTCTGGGCCACTAGGATCCTAACTGAGTGGCAGGCTGTGGCACTTTGTCAGCAGCTGGAAGACTTGCTGTCAACTAGGTCAGGGCCACATTTCCTGTCTTGTTTTCACGACAGGCCAGCAGCCGTAAGTCTGTTTTAGGATGCTTGTTAAGCAACTATGTTCAACTTTTTTAGTTTTTTCACTCTTTTTATGTAATTACTGCCACCAATGACGTTATGATTTTGCCTGTTTTGAAATACTAATTTGACTAATCCTCTTCCTTATTATTATTATTAATCCTATCCTTATTATTGCAAGAGTGAAATTGTGTTACATAAACATAATCCCTTGCTGTTTTTTTTTAATGCAAAAGTGAAATTGTGTTATGTAAACATAATTGTGTAAACCCAGATTTAAACATAATTGAGCAAACATGAGTTTAGTAACATGTAAGTGGCAGCACAGGAACAACTGACACTGGCATAGTTAAGGGAGTGATGGGTTTCAAGTAGCAGTGTGTGAAGACATTTCTTGGCAAAGGAAAATGACAAAGCATCTGACACAAACTGACAAGATGAACGCAGAGTACCGTGACTCTCAAAAACTGGAGGAAAAAAACAATCCAGCCAAAGACAAAGATATTCAGTACAATTCTGAGGTTCTGTGGTTTTGCAAAAATATGTAAGCAGGAGGCAAATCAATATTCTATCTCCTGTTAGCACTCTGAAAGATGAAGAAGAAAGAAAAGGCATAAACAGGGCCTCAGCTTGTGTTATTTTCTATTACTTCGAAACTACAAAAGAAGGCGAAAGAAAAGGAAGAGGGGAAAAACTATTATAGAGAGTGGCGAGCATTCATTCCCATCGCAGACATGTAAAATCATGATCATCAAAAGTTGCTGTTATTTTTTTTCTTGACAGCAGTGGAATAGCTCATAGTACATCTGGCAGATATGCATCCTGATTCAAAGAAAAATAAACAATGAGAGAAACACAGATGACAAAAGCAGAGCTCTTGCTTCAGCTCTTCTTTTCCTCTCCCACCTATCCAACACTTGAGCTGTTCTATACCTCTGCTGTTTCTGCCACTCACCCACTCCTCTGTTTTATTCCCCACCCCACACACATACACACACGCCTCCCACCACTTTCCTCCTGCTGTTCTGATTGCAGTGGAGATCAGGCCGACCAGCACATCACAGAGAGAGAGAGAGAGAGAGAGAGAGAGAGAGAGAGAGAGAGAGAGAGAGAGAGAGAGAGAGAGAGAGAGAGAGAGAGAGAGAGAGAGAGAGAGAGAGAGAGAGAGAGAGAGAGCTCTGTCAGTGGGTGCAGCTAGGACAGAGCATGTGGGTGGATTGCAATCAGACCCACCACCAGCACTAATACCAGCACTACATCCCACAAAACAGACATAGAGAGAGAAAGGGTTTAAAAATAAAAAAGAGAAGGAGGGTGAGGGACAGAGACACGAAATTCTAAGAATATGCAGCGGCATCTGAGGTTCAGAGTCTCAGCTGTGCGTGAGTAGGGAGTCAGAGCAGTCCCACTGTGAGCTAGCTGGGTGGGTGATGTGTGTGCGTTTGTGTCTAACGTACAGTATCAGTGTAAAGGGTAGGATACGTTGTGTTTGTATGCATATGATGATCTTGAGGCGATGAAAAGAGATGTCATTTATTCACACATCAAATGTTCAGGGTGTGTGTTCATGTCTAGGCACACTTGTGGTACATCTTTACATGCATTTTTTTGTCTGTGCACAAGTGTGTCTATTGACAAGGGATGTCCCCTGTCACCAATTCTGTTTGTAAGTTTCGTGGACAGAATCTCAAGTTGCAGCTGGGGGAGGGAGAGTGTCTAGTTTGGGGACCTCAGGATTATTTATCTGCGTTTTGCAGATGATGTGGTTTTGTTGGCTTCAACACACAGTGACCTCCAACAGGCACAAGGTAAGGCTGATTGAGAAGTGGCCAGGATAACGGTCAGCACCTCTAAATCTGAGGCCATGGTTTTCTGACGGAAAAAGGTGGACTGTTCCCTCTGAATTGAAAGTGAGCTGCTGCCCCATGTGAAGGAGTTCAAGTATCTCCAGGTCTTATTCATGAGTGAGGGTAAAATGGCGCATTGAGATTGACAGGCGGACTGGTGCAGTATCAGACCATTGTGGTGAAGAAGTTGAACTGAGCCAGAAGGCAAAGCTCTAAATTTACCAGTTGTTCTATGGTCCAAAGATACAAGCTACCAGAATGAGTTTCGTCCAAAAAGTGGCTCAGCATGAGAGATAGGGTTAGGAATTTAGACATCTGGGGGCTTTGCTCCTTCACATCAAAAGGAGGTAGCTGAGGGAATGCCCTGCTAGCTGAGTGGTTACTGCGCATGCCACATACTCGCAACATCCCTGGTTTCCAGTGGGGCTCTATGCCAGTTACTATTGAGTAAAGCCAAAAAATGCCCAAAGAATAATTTAAAAAATGGAGCCAGCTGAGGTGGTTTGGCCACCTGGTTACAGGATACTGCTTGCATGCCTCCTTCTAGAGGTGTTCCTGGCATGTCTACAGGACACCACGGGGCAGAACACGCTGGAGGGATTATATATCTTTCCTGGCCTGGGAACGCCTTGGGATCACCCAGGAGGAGCTGGAGGGCATTGATGGGGAGAAGGATGTCAGGGTTTCCTTAATCAGCTTAATGCCACCACAACCTAGTCATAGGTTTGCTTGCTGTATCTGTCAGTTACACGGTGCTAACCAGTTCATTACTGAAATTTACGAACATACCACTGACAAGTGATGGGGTTAAAAACACAAGTAGCCAGGTGATCAGACAGCAGGTTAGCCAGACTATCTAAATCACTTCATTTGGAAAATCGGAAGTGAGAACACCTGAATTGTCTGTATCAATCCCTTATTCTGTGGGAAAACTGTTTGCACAATAACTTTCCTGCACGCTTTCAAACCTGTTTTATTCTATACAACCTGCCTCATCATCTGACTTCTTGTTTTTGTGATGCCACGTGTTTCCAGATCTTATTGGTTAGGGTAGGTAGTTGATGTCACATGATAGAATTGTCCATTAATCAGAAGTAGTAGCAAGTTTAAACTTGGCAGAAAACGCACGTCCCTCCTGGACAAAGTGAAAGTTAGACCTTACTAAAGTCACCAACACCAAAAACATAAGGTTTTAACGTAATGGTTGGAGTAGTCAGAGAAAAGTGTCAGGTTATAAAGGCCATTGTGTACACCAGTATGAGCTTGATTGGATGTAAAAAGTCAGCTGGCAGCCAAATAGGGGAATGAACCACTGATGGTGCAGTATTGATAATGCAGATGACAATCAGCTAATGCAAGCGTGACCTCATTGCTTCGCCTGAAGTAACACAATGCTCCTTAATGACAGCAAAAATATATAATCATCTTTTAAGTGATACAGGAAAAACATTATGTCCAAACTACATTTTATACAGGCTAGAGAATTTAACCATATAAATAAAATGACTTAACAATTTGTTGTTGTTCTAATACTTTCAGCCTGTATGCAACTAAATAAGTCCTGTTTGTGCTTTAAATTGGTAAAGTAGGATCACACAAATCTTGTGAGTTCAAGGATACAACAGAACGTGTTACTCATTCTGTAAGCCACATGAGGAGAGGTGGTTTATTGTTGTTCTAAATAGATCTTAGATAGATGGTTTTTTTTTCCTTCCTGCCAATAGGAAAATACTTATTGAAAACCTTGAGGGACTTGGCCACAGTCTGCTTCTCCTGTACAAAAACACAACAACAGTGCATGTAAGAAACATCATCTCTAAAGGCTTTGAAAGCTCTCCATGGACACGTCCTGTGTAGGTACTACAGACCAGGGAAACTGTATTTTGTACGGTTCCACAGAGACACGGAGGCTAGAGAAAACGCCCAGAGAGAAAATGTTAGACTGAATCAAACTGAAAGCTTGTCACCTCCCTCTCAGTCTGTCTCATATTCACTCCTCTTCTTTCTCATTTGTCTTCCTCTCATCTCAGCTCTGTATGTGTGATTTTCACGGTTGTTCTCTTGGTTCTCTCTTGCTTTGGTTTCTTGTTCCTTTTCTTCCTGTTATCTTTTCCTGTCTTTTTATTCTCCCGCTCCTGCCTACCTCTTTATCCCCGGCTCTCCTTGTCTGTTTCCTCTCCTTCTCACTCTCTTTCTATGCTGATTGCCTACGCATTCACTCTTCTACGCTTGCCTGCTCACTAATGGCCGTGGCAGGTGTTCTCCCAGGTGCCTGAACAGAACAGTCTGGACTGAGCCCTTAAAAGCCCTGGCATCAGCACCTCATTGCTCCACCCCTCCCTTTGCACGGCCCGCCTTCAAAACCCTCTGCCACTGAAAGACTGAAAAGCTGGCGTGTGCACACTTGTCTGCCTCCACACAAACACGCACACACACACAGACATACAAATACAGTGATAAAAATACCTCCCACCCTTCATCTCTTCTGCTTGCACCCAGACAGTGGTTGTTTTGGCTTCAGGTGCGAGGCGGATTGGTCTGGCCCGACTCTCTAATTTGGTGCTGTCATGGATATAGCCCTTGGATGACTCACAAACAAACCACACACATACAATCTCTAATAGCTTCACACTAAAGAGGAAAGCGGACACTGAAAGGAGGGGGAGGGATGGGGATGGTGAAGGTGATGGTGGCAGTGGTGTGTGGTTACAGGCTGTTATAATGGCCCACTTGGAAAAGCCTGGGCCGATCAGTCCAAAAGCATGAATGGGGGGGGGTGGGGGGTGGAATGCGGCATTGTGACCGCGTAGTGAGTGGCCACCCTCTTTGGTTCGCCTTTCAATCAATCAGTAGGTCGTTTCTTAAAAAGCTTCAGTATGACTTTCACTTAATCTCGATGGATGGCTAAAGCCAGTCATGCTTTGCGTCCCGGGGGGGGCTGGATCCATTTCTACAGGTCCACTCGGTCCCTGAGTGTTGCTGCTGCAGTGAGCTTTCACACCGCCTTCAAGTAAGGTTGTATATCTGAGTTTAGAACTTAAGGACAACCTTTAGGAGTAAGTGGTTTAAGTTGTGAGAGTCCTGCTGTAAGGTGACTTGATAAAAAGAAAAGGAACTTCAAGGAACTTCAACTTGCTCCTTCAGTCCGCCTGTCATTGCATTTTACATTTCTTGTGCACTTCGAAATGGGTTTCCACATGGTTTCCTTGCAATATTAGAAAAGAGCTACTCTGATGAGGGAGTGCAGACAATATTGAACTCCAATAAACAAACCCAGTATGAAATCAGCATTAGCCTCTGACAGGTGGTCCGGATAGTTGAGCAACGTATCACTGGTTCAGGAATCTAAAGAGTGCCTTAGAGAAATGAGGTCTTTGATGTTGAAGCAGAGGCTTGAACCGGCTAGTGGGAGATTCGGTTTGTTTTCCATTTGCTTATACAACAAAAGAAAAAGGGAGTATTTTAAGATGCCGCCCTACTCCTGTCCCTGTGGACAACTTTTGTTTACTGGCAAAATGAGCTTGGGGGGGGGGGGGGGGGGGGGGGGGAGGCCCTCCTCTCTGCTTCACTGGGCAGTTTGTATAATGTTCTCATTGATTTCAGCCTTGGCATCACAGATGACACCTCCGCATTGGCCAGAGTGAAGAAGGATCTGCTTCATTTATCCTTATGGCTCACAATAAGCTGAGCCTGTGTGTGTGTGTGTGTGTGTGTGTGTGTGTGTGTGTGTGTGTGTGTGTGTGTGTGTGTGTGTGTGTGTGTGTGTGTGTAGGCATAAATATGTATGTGTGCGGATATTTGTATGCACACTGTATATGCCTTCCACTTGTCATAAATATGTTAAGATGGCAGACGCGTCTTTCAGGACAGAGTGTACATCTAGACGGAGCTGAGGAGAACAACACGAGCAGGGTGAAAACAAATGAAAAGCCTCATAAGTCAACTTCTCTCCTCCGAAACCCGACAAGTAGGACGTGCAGACAAAGGGCGCATTGATATCGGCGGTGACACACGGGTGGCAGCTGTACACATCATGTCATTCAGTTGTAGCCGCTGTGAAAGGGGACTCTTGTCAGGCAAAAGTCGAGTCTGGTGATGTGCTTTCATGCTGCGGGGATATGTAGTGTAAAATAAATTAGACGAATTATGCCGCAAATCTGATTTATAAGATATTTGTGGTTTTTCTAAAATTGTTCTGAGAATAGAAACAAAAAAGGTCATAGAGGCCTGTGAGAAAATGTTGGCTTAATTCCAAAGAGAGAACAACTGTATTTTAAAAGATGCTTAATACGACTGCCAATCATTCTCAAATCATAGTTTCTGGATTTATTGTCTCCCTTCTTTTTTTTTTTTAACCCACAGTGATTTATATAATGAACTTGCATGAGATGGGTACATCATCAATCTGCAATCTGACTCATTAACAAAATAAAAGTCTTGTAGTGCCAAAAAAAAAAATGATTTCAGACACACACACACACACACACACACACACACACACACACACACACACACACACACACACACACACACACACACACACACACACACACACACACACACACACACACACACACACACACAAATATCCTTAATGGACTCTCTACCTGCTGTCGGACCCTGACCTTGAATCTTAGACTTACCTTGAGCTTGCCTTAAAAATAAAGCAGACTAAATCTAAACTATGATGGATAACAGCAGGGTTAAAAACCAATGTTTGCACTGAAGGTAGATCAGTCTCTAGGGGTCTACTTTGGAGGATGTGCACAATAGAAGACAATATTTGGATTTAATGAAGTGAAAACCTCCGCTGTGGTCCTTTAAACTTGAACAGGAATAGAGACTTTGATCAGTAACCGAAGCTGCGATGCTGCTTTTTATTGTGTGTGTGTATAAAGTGTTTTTATGATGGTATACACTCCTATCCCTTCATTTACTGTACGTGTAAACATCAAATTCTTGCGTGTGAAGAGTTCATAGAAATGTCATTAACCCTAACAGAGTTGGAATATGTCATTAAAATCAGCCTTGCAAACGGAGAAGAATATCCCCTACAGTTATCTGAAGCATGGAAACTGTGCTCTGTGCCGACTGGATTATATTAAGGCTGCTTTTCTTTACTCAGTGACAGTGATGTACCGGTTTTAGATTTATACTGTCCCGTAGAGAGTCAGCAGCTTGTCATTTGTGATGTCTGATGCAACGTACGGCAAACCTTCTGCCCCCGAGCAAACACTCCCAGCTCTACCAAAAGCTGCTTTACCACATCTCTACAGGCCTTCCTCGAAACACACACACACACACACACACACACACACACATCAAACTCATGTATGTGTCTATGAGCACTCAATCCAGTGATATACTCTGCAACATGGAGAATACTAAACGATATTAGTGCTGAGTCTTACCTCATTTAAAAGTTGTAATCCAACTTTTAGAACAAAGGACTTGTGATCTTGGCCATGTTTTACATTTTTAGAAGCATTTAACAGCAGTTTGGAATAAAAGAAAAACAGATACACAGTTTGATAGTTATTATGTCTGACTGGAAAATAAACAGCCAATCAGACACTACAATTTCACTGATGGAAAATCAAGAGAAAGATGCGTAAAATTGCTATTTATTGTTGTCAAGTGATGACCTGTGGGTGTGGTGGCAAAGCGGCACGGCAGACAATGAGATTAACGAGGTGCTGAGAAATTTCAATTTTCTGCTAATGCAACTACACCACGTCTGTTTCTTGTAACCTTTGGGATCTTTAAGGGAGTTCAAACCAGCCAGACTCATTTTTATTTTATTGTCGTTTCTTATTCAGTATAGCTATCAAAACAAGCTGTTGCATATGATAGTAGTATGATAGTTGATCAAATAATGTACTATAACATAACGATAATTATCAAGAGACGAGACAGGTGAGATTTTCGAGGCTAAATTGGTCAAACTGAATTGAATTTTCTTGCATGATATTTCGGCTGTGACCCCGCAGACTAGCAGAGGAAACTCTCCTGCTGTTTTGCTGCTCTCAGAGTTTGTCTCGTTTGTCTCATTAGCAAAAAAAAACTGTCTTTGCTGTGTCAGAGAACATGTTGAGTTTAAAAAGTTAATCAAAGTAGCTGTTATATTGGAGGGTTTCTTGGGTTTAGGCTCTTGTGACTCTCTTTATTAGATTTGATGTGATGAGCTGCTCCCAAAGTACCTAATCAGATAATGTTATCCCCACCAGAAGTCATCAAGATGTTACAAACACATAATGGATGAATGAGATCTGTGGCTTTGTGCTGTTATGTATATATGAGGAGGACACGCACACACACACACACACACACACACACACACACACACATACTCATCTCTACTTTATGGACTTTTTACTACCTACATTGACTTCTAATTTTGGCCTAGACTGACTGTTATGGTGAAAATACTGAATTACTTTCAAATTCCATTATAAAATGTTCAGGCTGCAGTTTTTTTTTTAATCGAATTTCATGATACACGAGCAGCTGCTTTGATACCAAACTTAGGTACAATAAAAGTCAATGAAACAAAGTGTAATAACTGCAAAACCGGTGATGAAAAATGCACACAGAGCAACAATAGGCTTTATCAGGCTCGCTAGTCTCTGTCCTCTGACACCAATGATTTGTGGGAGTAATATTCAACAGGTGGATCGCTGAGTGCAGAAAAGCGCACGTTCCAACAAAACCTCTAAACAGGAAGGATGCCACACCTTAAACTACCAAAATAACTGGACAATATACCCGCCAAAAATGGCTGCATACGAAAAACTCTGCTTCCATGCCACTGTAGGCAGTAATCAGCTTCAATCAGTACAAAAAGACAAACACATGCTCAAATAGAAGCACTCAAACATAGTAAGAACAAAACTTTAAACTGTTCTAGCGTAGTTTAAAAAAAAAAAGAAAACTGTTTCATACTTTATTTAAAGGACTATGACAATATAATCTAACAAATATCAAAGAATAACGACCAAAATCTTTAAAAATCCAACTTTAAAGCCACTGGAAGAGAGAGAGAGGAGTGGAATAGAGACATTAGCATGCCTACCTGTATCATCGACATGTTGCTGAGGTCCAGTCTGAACAGATGGTTCCTGGATTGAGGAGAGAAAAAGAGGAAAACGGAGACAATATGATTGGCCTTTATTCAAATAAAACAGGGTCAACAGTTAAATGATGTATTAGTGAAAAAAGACAGGCCATTTCAGCTGCTGTCAACTTAAAGCAAAGCTGATTAAAGGCCACACTGTGACTGTCAATCAGTCACTGGATTTTATTTTCAGCAGCATTGAAGTATTTAACAGTGCTGTGTGGTTTCATGTGCACACAATACACTAAAAAGCTGTATTTGTGAGCGTTTGTGAGTGTGTTTTTAAACAGGGTCAAACTGGGTTAAAGTTGAGCTCATGTCATCTCATGAGAACATGAAAACACACACAGCCACACACACTATTGTGGCATGACGTATTTCTTCCAAATCCACTTCTCCTTGCCAAAATCCAAAAGCTTGACTCGGTCCAACGAGGTCTCAGCAGAGCACTTAAGAAGCATCATTATCGGAAAAGCGCCCCGCGCGGGTGAGTCAGAGAGGGTATCGCGTTCTCAGTAATGTGGTCTGTGGGCTGAGAGGCTGAGTGGATTTACAGTTTCTTACCTGGCACCCACAATAAGTTCATTCCTAGTCAGGTCAAGGGTGAGCTGGGAGTAGTCTCTGACGCCGGAGTGGGAGAAAGAGGAAATCCACGGACTGAGCGCTGAAACAGAGGAAGAGAGAAAAGAAACAGGAGGGAGAGTGAACAGAAGATAAATCATGTCTGAGTTCAGCATTTCTACTAACACACTAAATAGGATTTTCACTCAAACAGCAAACAACAGAAACGTGAAGATTTGCTTGTTATCTCTGTTTTTTTTTTTATCATTTCCAAATAGATATTTTGGGATTTTGGACAAATAGATATTTAAAGATGGCCCCTTCAGGCTGCAGCCACTTTATCAGATTTTAAAATAACAGTGGCATTATGGTGGCCTTGAGCTGTAGCTTCAACAACTGAACAAGAGGTGCTTGTTCATGCCTTCGTCTCTTCTCGCATCCACTACTGTAACACACTGTTTTCCTCTCTCAGTATATCTGCTCGTCATGGTCTACAGACTTCTCACTAGGTCACATAGACAGGCTCGCATTACCCCCATTCTTAAATCCCTTCACTGGCTTCCTGTAACATTTAGAATCCGGTTCCAAATTCTCACTCTTATTTTTTCAAAGCATTACACGGTCAGGCTCCTGCGTACAGTATGTGGCAGACCTTCAGACACAATGGCTCGCTCTCTTTGGTCAAACATGCTAAATTTGCTCTTGGTTCCACACACCCGCCTAAGGACTCTTGGAGATGCAACTTTTGAGGCTGCAGTACCTAAACTTTGGAATTCTTCTCATGCACCCTTACAATCTGCTGATTCTCTTCATTTAAAAACCAGCTAAAACACATCTGTTTGGGGTCAGTGACAAATAAGGTTCGGCAAAATGAGTAATTCAAAAATATGTTAAAAATGAGTTTTAAAAGCAGCATCAGGTTTGTTGAAATGACATTTGCACAATTTTTTTTAAACCAAATGTAAGACTGAATGTTCCTGAAAATGTCAAATGGTGTAACCACAAAAGAATGATAAATATTCAATATTTTATCCACCTACAGTGTATTTAAGTGGACTACTAATAATTACTTCATTTAAATAACATGTAAATTAATGATGCTCGATATTGACTTTTCTGCCAATATCCGATATTCCGATATTGTCCAGCTCTTAATTTCCGATACCGATATCACCCGATACCGATATATGCAGGCCTTCACAGGGGCGACTCGCCGTAAGCATAACAGAGAAAATGACAACGAGGAGGTAAACCTTGTTTCTGGTTTGTGTGTTCGTGTACATGGCTGTGGACGCTATGAACTTTTTAGCCACGGTTAGCCATGGTTAGCGACCCACGAGTCTAGCGTGTTGTTGTTGTTATACATCAAGCGCGCGCCGGTAAACGTCCCATGCTGCGTTCATGCAGGCTCGGAAATGCTGAAGCCTACAGAACAAACATCGGTTATAAAAACCTGATACCGATACTTCCCGATATTACATGTCCGATATTATCGGACATCCCTAATGTAAATGGTTCCTGATCTCCATGATTCCCCAGGTGAAATGTAATATTTAGAAAAATTGTATTCCATTACCTTTATTTAATATAAAAAGTTATAATGTAAGATCATGCCAAACTAGTTGATATGGTGTTTCATTGAGAATTTAGTGTTTTTTAAGCAAGTTGAATTATTTGGTACAAAGTTTTTATGGTTACACCACTTAGACATTTTTGCCATAATCCTCTAATATATTCTCCTTAAAATGGATTGAAAGCAGAAATTAGTTGCTGGGTCCACAAAAACAGAATGTGTGCAAGTTATTCATACGTTTATTTTCACACTTTAACCCCTTTAAATTTCACTAAAGCACATGGACACAAAAAAACACAAAACATCATTGACCCTTAGACAGGTGTTTGGGTAACCTATAGGCACCAAGCTTCAGCATTTCATTCATATTACATTTACTTATTACATTATTATTCTATTTTTTTTTTAATTGAATAAAATGTTTTTAATTTTCTATTCTATTCTATGTATATAGAAGCATATATTTTTGTGTGTATATTGTGTGTATTGTCGTATCATATTTTTTTGTGTTTATGAAAAACACTATATAAATAAATTATACTTTTTAAAATTTTTACTATGGGTTTAAGAGAGTGGCCATATAACATCCCTGTTTGAAGTCCTTGTTCCATGTCATAGTCTCTCTCTGTTCCCCCCCCCCCCCCCCCCCCCCTTGGGAACAATAAAGTATATCTTATTATTATTCACTTCCTGTCAGCTCTCTAGGCTACTCCATCTGATAAAAAGGCAGAAAATTGCAAAAAATACTTCAATATAATCACAAATAATAGAAATGATTGTTAGATGCGGTGTCAGACAGTATAGTGGACCGCGGTAAAAAGACAGCTTCCTGCACTGCGTTGGTGTCTCCTGCAGAGAGGGACAAAGCTGTCCAGACCGCATCAGGCTCAACAGTCCTGATGCAACCTGACATTTAGACAAGCCTGGCTCTGTGTGACGTAGCGCTGTTAGAAACCAGCTTTTACAAATCAAAACATTTCAAAAGCGGCAGATCAGAGGAGGCCGCATAGCAGGTCTTTTAATGTATCGAATAGAAAGTAAGAAAAGAGCAGTTCCTTTTCAGTCTTTTTGTGTGACCCAGAGAGCGGACCTTTAAACGGATTTATCCTCATGGAGGTTTGTGTAGCGTAAAGGGATTTACGATATTTCCCATGCTGTACACAGTATCACAGCGGTTAGTGGGGGGATTCAGGTTCCCTTTAACCGATTTGAAAAGCTGTGTTAAAAAGCTGCTAGCACCCCCCTTCCCTAAAAAAAGGAAAGAAAGAAAGAGGAAGAAATAAGGTCAGACTGTTCACTTTATACTTTAACCCTTATATACTGCTCTGGCTGAGTCTTATCTGACCCATTTTCACATTTGAGAGATGAAAAAACACCTTAAAACTTTTCTTTCTTTTTTTTTGCCAGAAATTTGACAACTTATCCTCATTTCACCCAGAATATACAAAAACTGGAAATATTTCAACTTTCTAAAGTTGTTCTTATTCAGCTGTGACACAATATTTGTTTCATTTGACCCATATTCATTCAAAGAATAAAAAAAACCCATTCAAAAATGCAGTTTATTCACATTTAATATAATTCATTGTTTTCATCCTGTGTTATGTAATGTTGGGCCATTATTAAATTATTTATGAAGACTAATTATGAGGGGATACTGATGCCAGAATATGAACAGTATGTAGGGGGTTAACATTTTTAAAGCTATGTAATCAGAAAAACAAAAAAATAACCTGTAGTGATGATAAAGTAGAAGAGAATATTTAGCCGCTCTGCAGATAACTCTTTTAATTAGGGAAGCAGTCATCAAACATTTAAAACCTTAAACCTTCATTTTTCCTTTAACATTAAAGTAGCGCGTATAAGCTCGAGGCTACAGGTGTGAAACTACATCAAAGTGTTGGGAAAAATCCTAACGAACAGCGGAGAAAAAAAAGTGTCCATCATTCGCACTCGCAGGGATGGATTTTAAAAAGTGATGGGGGCCCATATGGCTCTGTCATCTGGAAACATAACAAGAGATGGAAGTCATAAAAAGACAGAAGGCTGCAGCTACAATACAGTATGGTGCTCTTCATTTAAGATACAGGTAGAAGCACATATACACACTGTAAATAAAGGTGTCGATATTGACAGAAGACGTCAGTGAAATGTGGATTACTTGCCGCCGCCTGTTTTTCCCAGATGTGGATTAGGATGGAGAAGTTTTCAGAGAGCTGCTGTCAGATATGACTCCAGGTTTTGCAGTTAGGAGGTGTGAGTGGTGCTGTAACACTACATGTCACATTCACCCATTCACACACACACAGCTCTACCTCCTGAGCCACAGCAAAAACAAAACAAACACACAAAAAAAGCCAACTTATTTTTACTTACTTATTTCTTAACTTATTTTTTTGAGTGGATGGGAGTGATGATGTATGTTGGTGATGACCTATGGTACAGTTTTAGGGATTGTTTATTGCTGCAGACTGTATCAACACATGTATTTAATCACTACATTTTTACTTTATTGACTATATTATTTATGCTTGTTGTAAATTGTGTGGTTGCCTTGTGTTGCATGTGTAGCCTCCACTTGGACAATGAAACAAAAATCAAACTTATTTGAAAGCTTTTTACAGCTTTTTTAGAAAAGGGTCAGTAACCTTCTTCCACTGCTGAGCATGCCAGATTTGAGCAAATAGTGCATTTGTGTGGGACTACTTCCAGCAGCGGATTTACACACAGTTAGTGCTCTAATGAGTACATCTGCCAGCAGGACAGTGTAAGTTATATATTGTGTTTGGATGTCTTTAACAGGTTTTATTATGTCTTAAATCTTGATGTTTTTTTTTATCTATGGCTATCTATAGTTGTAGGTATGCATTTCCTACACTGTGGTGATCAGTGTTGGTTCATTAGGATGAGATCACTGTTATTTCCATGTTTTTCCCGGATGAATGTTTTGAACCTTTGAACGTGTGTGTGTGTGTGTGTGTGTGTGTGTGTGTGTGTGTGTGTGTGTGTGTGTGTGTGTGTGTGTGTGTGTGTGTGTGTGTGTGTGTGTGTGTGTGTGTGTGTGTGCGTGTAGGAAAATGTCAGAAACCTTATCTTTTAAAAACATCTTTACAAGCTGTAAGAAGTGAAAGTCTTCAGATGCTGTCAGTTTTTACAGCTGTCACTCGGAAATGTAAAACTGGCTCACAACAAAAATAAAAACTCTTGATTCTTGACTGGTTCATCTCTGTGTGTCTATATAACCTTTAAATGTTGAAGCACATCATATCATTGTCTTAAGCCTTTCAGCTTTACAGTTCTGAATCAAAACCTCCAGGATTTGGTGCTGTGAAGACTGTCAGAGTGTGAAGTTAATATTAGCTCAAACAGCTACAGTACAGTTTGTCATTTTTAATGTGAACACTGGAGTAGTAACACTGCCATTAGTATTTCAATACTGTTCAAACCAACAGTACAGGCATGGCATTTCATTTACAACAATTATTTCAATTTGAATCATGTTGAAAACATCTAAACTATATATTTTCACTGAATTATTGTGTCCATAGTTGGATTTTGTAACATACTGTATAAGCTGGATGTCGCCATTGGCATCTGAGAACAGAAAGAAACTCATAGCAGTACATGCAGTGCCTGAAGCAGCAATATGATGCACGGTTAATTATATCAACAAGCACGCTGCTTTCATTGAAAACATGGGAAACATGAACAGGGAACTACAATGACGTCTAATTAAGCAGCCAGCGCGGAGAAGTAATGGAACCTTTTTAAAATTAATAACAGGCTATGAAACATTTTTACACAAACAGAATTAAATCACTGATAACCTCAACACACATAATAAATCAAATGTTCCCACACAAATTCTGCAGGAGGCCTTTTATTACGCTCTATAAATATTTATCTTACATTTCTATACGGTGCTTTTATTTCTTCACATTCAAGCCTGCATTTATGGGCTGCATTCCTTTTGAAATGCAGGCTGGGTGCAGAAATAACACAAGGCCAGTGCGAGTAGGGGAGCGGGACCACGTCTGTATATCACTGTCTGATTAATGGCTGTGAAGACCGAAGCTGGAGGTGCAAGAGGGGAGCGTTGGCGGCGGCGGGAGGTGTGGGGGGGGTGAGAGCCGTCTTCAGTCTCGCAATCTTATGTAAACAGAGCTGAAGTTGAGGAAGGCAACGTGCTCGCAGGTTTGTACAAAGCAGCAGTGTGTGTGAGCATGGAGTGTATGTGTGTGAGTAAAGAACATGAATCTAACACGCAAATGAGACAATTAAGATTAGCATCAGTTCCTTAAACAGCGGCTGCATTTACACGCACAACAACACTTCATTACCGTTCAAAGGATTATGCTCGCGCAGACACGACCGGTTTGCACTACTTAACATACAATTACGTCGCAGAGGCTTCTGTATTACAAGAATCCAACTTTCACATTAAACTGTTAAACATTCAGAGATTTCAGGTTAAGTAAGATCATCTACTGCTTTGTATTTGTACTTGTTTTAGTTGTTGTTTGAAGGCAACAACTACATGACGACTAAATACTGAAAGGCCAGACGTTGTTAACCTTTACATACTGTTCATATTATGACTCATAATTCGTCTTTACACCAATTCACCTTCATAAAGTCCCCATCAGTCATTAATAAATGTTTGATTCATCCTTCAGTTTGATTAATCTATGAAAATCTAAGCCGATTTTTGATTTTTTGTAAAAATAAATATAGGTCAAACTTGTACATTTGCATATAAAATGTGTATCAGCTGCAGACAAAAGATTTTTATTTCCATTTTTGTATGTATGTAAGGGTTAAGTAATGAAAATGACACTGCTGCTATCCACAGCAGGAACTGAGAATCCTTCTGACTCATAATTTTTCGATTGCAACAAATCATATCAGAAAAAGAAAAAGTGTATATTCTCGTCTCCTTTGTGACTCTCTTCCTGCAGGCAGGTGCTCTGCTATTCACGGCCAATCAGAGAGACTTGTTCCAACTAACAAGTTCGCCTTACGAGGCTGTTTGAAAAAGGAGAAAGCATCACCACGCCGTTGTCGCTGCTGTCCAGGTGACATGAGCCAACGTTGGTGCTTGTTTCATAATGAGAAGTCTGAATTCCTTTTTGTCCATTTCTCAAAATTCCCTCCAGCGTTGACAGCCATCTGGTCATTTACAATTTGTATTTTGTCAGAATATTAATCTGCAGTGAGTTTGTAAAACCAGAGAGATACTGTGGTGATAAAAAAAAAAACAGAATTCCTCCATCTTCCTTTCAGGGTTAACAGGGTTACTGTTAACATTTTTGGGAAACATCAGATATGATGACGGAACATGCCAAGATACTGCAATTTGCGCAGATGTGCTGTTGACCTAACAGTATGTGATAAGTCAATTGGGATGTAACAAGTGGGAGGTTGCAGTGCAGAATGCTAACGGTCAACAGCACATCATGAGCTTGTGTTGGTGTCAGGAATACTGTGTGTGTACTGTGCAACATATATGTACATATATATAAGAGCTGAATATCGGACCAAAAATGGCGCCCGTTAAATACTATAAGAATAGCTCGGCTGGAGTAAAAAGTTTCTACTTTCCAGGTTTGCTTCCACTTTATGCGGCCCGCTGAATATGCGAGGTAGTGTTTCTACCACTGATTCAGCTCGTCGCACATACTTTAAATTGTGTTGATGTCACTGATTTTTATAACGCTTTTCTCGGCTTGAGGAAACTTTTACACAATAAAACTTCAGTGGATCAACAATTCATGATATAAAGAGTCATAATTGAATTTGTTTGCAGTTGGAGGTGTCCCGTTAACAGTTTTACAGACATCTCTTTTACAATGGTGGTCTATGGGGGAAAATGCTTTTTGTGCTGCAGAGGGATTTTTCAGCTGCAATACAGCAAGTGACCACTGGGGGGAAAATCGTCTGATGGCTCTTGTAACACATCCATGGTGTGCAAATGCAGTCACAGTCAAAGTATTTTGCAGCAGCCACGCAAATAGATTAGGCATTGATGTTGGAGGTGAAAGCAGGGAGAAGTGGAGAGTTAACACAACAGTAGAAATGTTGTGGCAAAAACAAAGAAAGAGAGTGCAGACAGGACTTTGGGTCATAAAGAGTAGAAGAAAAGCTGAGGCTAGTCTCAGTGCAGCCAGCAGGACTAAAATACAGCAGCCATCAACAAAACTCAAGGCCTGTGATGCTGAATACACTCTGGAAAACATCCAGAAATTACACATTTAGTTAGTTTCAGTTAAAACATGATTCATTCGCCCCATAATATAAGACCATTAAAACAAAGCATATGACATGAACCATAAAATAAGAATGTGCAAGTGGAGAAATAGATAACAACAGAATTATTCCCTCGGAAGCATTATGCACCGACAGTAAAAACAGGAGCTGTTAGCGTTCACTTCAGAGAATTTCATGTGGAGCGTAAATCACTTCAAACTCGGACTCTAGAACCATTATGCCCATATAAACATTATCTCACATCATGAATGTCTCCTCAGAAGCTTGTAAAGAAAAAAAAAGAAAGCAAGAGTGAATTTGATTCAGTGGCATGCGGGAGAGCTTGTGAACCACAAGCTTGTTTACTCTGGTAGAAAAGGCCTCTCTGACAGTGAGGGGTCTTTTATTGACTGGCATTTATCCTCCTGCTTACAAGTGGTTTTATATGCACTGCTCGGTCCTTCCCCTCATAACTGTCTGGCCAGGAGGTGGGGCAAAGTAGGGACAATAAAAGCAGGATGAATATGAAAGTCCTCTTCTCCCATGGTTTAGTCGCTGGCCTCAAGCTGGACTTGATGAATGATTATTGCATTCTCTTTTTTCCCCCCCTCCCTTTGCGATAGGCAGGCAGACGGATTAATGCATTAGCCTGTGGCTGCCCGAGGGATGAGGACAGCGGCTGAGACATTTGTCTCACAGAGACGTAAATCGGAACCTATCCGTCTCCTTCCAGCTAACAGTTTTTTAAACATTCAGCCTCTACCCACACAAAGCTGCGTGTGGCCGGAGTGAAGTGGTACCCCAACAGATCTGAGTCACTGTTTGACTTAAGTCTAGATGAAGAGCATTCAAAGCTGCAAAATGCTAACATATTATAAAGGAATGAAAAGCACAACAAATTACAGATCTGCACAATCACACGCAGAAAAACCACAGAACTCGAGCACAGTCCGATCCATTTATTGCTTAAAACCAGATGGAACGTGAGATTCCCTCAATTTGGAGCACATAGATCGGGCTATTTGATAAAGATCTATCTCACCTTCATCTAATCCCTCCAAATTTGAGCCGCTGGGCTGCTCTGCTATCTGTTCTATCAAACGACTCCAATATAGAAGCAGAAGAGAAGATAGAAAGTAGAATCTGACAGCTGAGAGTGCAGATGTATATCGATACGATTTTTTTTTGTTTCTCTTTCTGTCTTCAGCAAAGGATGCATTAAGAGAATTGGATTATACACACAGCTAATGATTGTACCACTAATTGCATTGAGCTTTTGGAGATATAAAGTCAGACAGGACCTAAGCTCTGACTATTCCAGCCCTCTAGCACAGGGCTGAGAAAGCTTTCAGAGAGCTCCAGCGGTCTAGCAGGGACAGAGTTAAAGATGTAGTTAGAGACCCCAGTTCCATAAAAGACTCTGATTGGGCGAATGGGATTAAAATGAGTTTGACTGAGTGAGCTAAAAGGTGAAATGGCTTTAAAAAACATTTGGAAGTCCCGGTAGGAAATTTGTTGCTGTTGACTGGAAGAAGTCTTATAAGTGCACACAACAAATCGCTGGTGGAGGATACAGCTCAGATGACTCTTATGAACCCAAATAGCAGATATCAATAAACTTGCTTCTTTTCTTTTTGAACGTTCACTTTTCATTTTAAGGCTAAATAACATCCTGAACTATATCGTTTTGTTGTTGTTGTTTTTATCATTAGCATCATAATCAGGCATCTAGTTGATTTCTCCCCCTCAAGAGCTGCATTGTTTAATGAGCTATGAATGACATATATTGCACTAAAGGTAGCTGTCGATCATCATCTTCCTTCAGGGGGGTAACACAGGAACACAATGTCTTACTAATGGGAATAAGACCGGCTGAAAAGAGGCTATATTGACAATGGTTATCTTCGGGGCAATGCGGTCGATCCAGGGTTGTTAACAAAACAGGTCACATACACACAAAGTCGAGCTGCTATCTTCTGGCAGATGATACTGTGAATGAAGGATAACCTCCAGTGCCAATTAGCACATACGATTGCATTCTGACAATTGTGGCCAAATACTAGCACAGAATTAAAGCCGCCCTGCAATATACAACATTTGCATGAAATATCCATTTGCTGTAAGTACATTTTTGTGCAAATAAAGTGGCATTACTTTGTTGCTGAGGCCCTTCAGGAACAAAACTTTTCCCCCTGCAGTGCCGGATCTGTTCACACCTCAGTCTTATCTGGGGGCAAAATCCCTCCAAATATGTTTTGTTTGGTCTTCTTCATATCACTTTTCACCCTTCCTCGCACTCCAGTCTCCACCCTCTGGCCCGTTCCTCCTGCTATCTCTCCTGTTCTAACTTTCGATTTTCGCTTGTGGTTGACTTTCGGAGAGGTTGATGTTTGAGAGAGGCTGCCTTGCCTCAGTGGAGCACGACTCTCTTCCTTCTATTGCTCTGTCCTTTCAGCCCTCCACCGCTCCCCCCGTCCTCCCCCCTTCCTCCCACTTGACTGAACTTAAGATAGAGGGGTCTGCGGGGTTACAGGCAGCCTGTGGAGACCGGGGGACTGAGCAGCCGCGGGAGGAATGGCGATGGGGGCCAGGAGGCTAATAGCCTCTCGGTCAGCAACCGGTAAAGATGTCTGCCTGTCTGCCTCTCACGTAACCGATGGTGAAGCGACAGACAAAGTTACTGACGATTTGTCCGCTATGCCCTGGTTGCGTTATAAAACTGACAGAATGTAAACAATGTTCTCAGAAGGAGAGTGTGAAAGAAAGTGTGGGTTATATCACAAGCTCTATTCAGACATGGAATCGGTTAAATTGTTGGCGATAGACTTTTTGGTCTTTAAACATAGGTGTCTGTTAAGTAAACGTTCTGTAATGGTTCAAACTGAAGCAGAAGTGAGTCTGGAAGTAAAAATATGAAATAAATTGTGTTCTCAGTTCTCTCAATGGCTGCGCCAGTAATGGATTTTAAAACTTATCTTGTGGTTGATCATTTCTTATATGAAGAGATCTGCTTATATTCACTGTGACATCATCCAAACATAATCAAAAATGGTAAGATGTGACTCATTTGATCTCTATTTGCTTGCATGCTGCGTGGAAAGTATTTTGCTTTATAAGGTTTGAACTATGGAGAAAGAAGCTGAACATTTGATGGTTTCATTATTTTTGTGGTGTTCTGAGACAAAAGAGCTCATTCGCAGTGATATGTTACAAAACAGATTTTATTTTCCTTCATATATAAGAGAAGATCATTAAAATATAATCACACTGCTTTTGGAAGTGGAACATGTAGAGTAGTTTTGTCCTCTGAACCTTTGGCTGTTTTTGTTTTTCACTCTGCTGCTGAGAAATGCCACACTTTGAAATATCCTGAGATGGTTTTATGAAAAGAAATGATTAACACAACTTAAACATTGTTTTGGGGTTTTTTGGACAAGATCTTAAGTTATAAGATTTTCCATCATTTTCAAGTAGATTTATCCTCATTTATCCTCATGGTGATTGTAGACCTGTCACCATACCTACTTTGTTGGACAATATATTGTCTCAGAAATAATTGGGATAAACGATATTATTGTCATTTTATACCACTGATATAATGATAATATGATAGCATAATAGTGCATTGGGGGGGGGGGGGTGGGATTGGAGAGTGGGCGCTACACTTCTACAGACTGTCATTATGGTTGGGGACAGAGTTATTTACCTTTTAATTCTTCTACAGTCTCCACTCAGGACGTACACAGTGAGGAATGGAGGACACTACTTGTTTAGCCAATGTGACATGAATAGTCTCTTAGCTGCTAATGTGAAGTGTGGCAATACTGAAGTAAATAAAATGATCAAAGTCATGTCCATGTATCATATGATAAGTCCATATATAGACATGATGATGCCGATAATTACATTATTGTAGGATATGTCAACATAATTATTGTGACAGGCCTGGGTGATTGGTGAGTTTTTATGCAAAATGTGTACAAAGGGTTAAAACCTGTTAAGGAAGGAAGTGGTAGGTAGTGTTACAAGGTTGAACCGAGTGAGTTTCACTTGAAAAGTAACTCAGGTGCTTATTCAAACATGACGCCGACATGTCAAATTACATGCATTTACACAGTGAGGTGCATGTCTGAAAGGAGCCACAGTATCCAAGGCTGCAGGAGACAGTGTGGCTACAGAAAAGCAAACAAAGCCCTTTTCTTTTCCCGCTCTCCACTTTCCGGCAAGTTAAAGCCTTTAAATGTTTTCTATTCTTGGATCCTCTTTGCTCCTGCATCATATATCCCAACGTACCATTGGTGGGTGAGAGGCTGCATGCTAAGCACCACTCTGCAGCCTGTTGATGGCTGCAAAACGCACCACGGCTCCAATTAGGCCCCAACACTACAATCATGACTGAGGAAGGGAAACGAGGACGGGACGGAAAAGTAGGATGAGAATGTCAAACGAAAAATAGGATCAGACCTTCATGGAGAAGACTTTTTTTTTTTAAGTGTTATGTCTTATAGGGGCATCACTCAGTTGCTGCTCAGATGGCGAAACGGCTAAACGACAGCACCATTACCCAGACAATGAAAGAGATAGAGGGGACTTATACAAAGAGGTCAATACATTTCTCGGATTATTGTAGAGGTGGGAAAAGAAGAAAAAAAAGAAGAGGCTGATAGAAGAGGGGGGATGGAAAGGGGAGACGGGGTGAGAAAGTATAGGAAATAAATAAAAGAAGAGGTGCATGAGGAGGAGAACAATGACTGAGAGAGGCAGGGAATAAGAGAAGGTGTAAAAGCAAATGAGGAAGACGAGATTAGCGAGGGATAGGAAAGAAAATGAGCAACAACACCGGTGGTTTCTCTTCAGTGAGGAACATTACAGTGATTTAGGCAAAGCAGATGAAGCAGAATATGAAGCCATCGAATCTATGGGACAACTTCCCCCCTCTTTTTTTTATCTACTTCTCCGAGCCTTTACACACACTCTTAAACCGCTCTCTGGGCCTCATAACATAATACACAACCGACTCCATAAATTCCAAAAGGCTCCATATCTAAATTCAGAGAATTCCAGTTGCTGCCCTCATGCTCTTATCTGACCGTACGCTGCGAGTCGGTATCATCTATCTAAATCATGAGCTGGCGGCTCGTACAGGGTGTGTGTGTGTGTGTGTGTGCCTGTGGATGAAGATTACGTGGTAGCATTGCTGTCTTTCTCCTGCACGGATCTGCCGTGTGGTTGACATAAAGCTGCTGGCACGTCTCCTGGAACATCATGTTTATGGTGCGTTTTAACAGATTGGAAAAATACTGAGCAGCCAAAGTGAAGCTGATGGAGATGTTTGATACTCGGCGTAGTTTCTCCAGCATCTTCTGATGAGGCTTGTCAAGGCTGTCAACTACAGTATGGCAGCAAGATGGGTTTGCAAACAAATACTTTCTCTCAGTATTTGACTGTATAAGGGGCATTTCCATCTATTGAAACTTCAAGTAAATTACATTTTTCAACAAAAATAACATAAAAACTGAGATTCTTTCACTTCATTATACATTCCTGATGTCCAAACTATTGCATAAAGGTTCATGTGTCTGCAGGTTTTCAGTTCCAACCAAGCAGGAACACACCAGGCTTGACTCATTTAATCAGCTGATCTCAGTCTTCAAACACTTGATTGGTTAAATCATGGGTGCTCTTGATTGGTTGGAACAAAAACCTGCAGACACACAGCACACCCTTTATGGAATAGTTTGGACATGCTTGTGTTAGAGGATAGAGCGCTGAACTGTACAGAACACTGTACTCACAAAATAAACTGCTCAGATCTAATATGGTGGTGATATTATTAAAGGGGGACTCCACCAATTTTACACGTCTTTTTATAGTTGTTGGGAAGTACTACTACTTTTTTACAACAAAAAAAGCTGTATAAAGCTTCTTGTGTCTCCAGAGAGAGCTGCGTAAAATCTAGTAAATTACATCAAGGGATGTCACGAGTCAGTGTCAGTTAAGGCTGAAGTCTATGAGTTTGAAATCTGAAGTACAACCATGGACTACGAAAATGGAGGATGGCCTGTAACCAGCAATTTTTTGGGGTAATAATTTTACTGTCTACATTTGTTTTCTCTTCTCTTCTCAATGTTTGGCTAAGCTGGTTTTGTTTACTCCTATTTCTTGTCTTGTCTGACTTCTTTTTACCAATGTTTCTGGGCTCCCAGATCTAATTTGTGAGTTGATGTTATCATGACCAATAGAAGCACTGGCTGTGGCTATGAAAATAAAACATGTAGTTGTCCGTTGCTTTGCTTTAAAACCAATGTACAGAATAGCTTCTTTCTGCATAGCCTCCTCCAGGTGACTGAGGTATCGCTTCAACAAGCCGCTATAAAACGCTCATCAATCACTGAGGCTAATCTCAGGTTCTTGCTGACACTTTCATTGTGCGGGGCCTTTTCTATACGGCTGCCTCCACATAATGCTTTGACAGAGCAGCGGCCCTGCAGCTCCCCTGCCATGAGAGCCGCTCTCAATTGGCACGCCTTTGAAGTGATGCACTGGCCGAGCTCGGGCTAATCTGGACATCTGGAGACCCGGCGGGTGAGGCGGGACGGAAGGCAAAAGGCTCGGTGTGTATAGGTGACCTCAGCCCAGCTTTGTGTGGAATGAAAAATAGCCATTGAAATCCAACAGAAAAGAGGCTGTGGCTTTATGCACTTGAACTCCAGCGAAAAATGGAACGTCGCATAGAGTTCTTCCATGTCCGTCTTCAGTTCTATTAGCCAGAGTTCAGACCTGCAACATGGGTGAACTGGCCCCCAGAGCACAGAGGGAGACTTGGATGGGAACAATACCATAATCGGAAAAAGAAAAAGTCTTGAAGAAAGGTCTGCAATATGGTCTGGAGAGGAAAGGGAGGGAGTATATTTCTTATCACAAGTAAAACCCTCGGGCCACCTCTACAATTTTTGTGTTTCTGTCCACGATCCCCACCAGCAATTTTTTTTTTTTGGGGTCCTCCAATCTGAGACAGCGCTCTTGGCAGAAGGAACACAAACAGCCCTATTCAAAAATAAACAGAGCAATTTTGTGCATGTTTACCTTTCATTCTGCCGTATCTATCTATGATTCGCTGCCCCCCCCCCTCCCCACCCCCAAACTGTGCTGTTCCATTTCACAGGAAGACCACGTTTCTCGGCCCCCACTGTACAAATGAACAGGCTTGACGGTGAGCGCGCTTATTTCGGCACAATCATTTCTATCTCGTCCCCCTATTGCTTTCCTGTTGTTCTGTTATGGTGTGCATGCTGACCCCTTCCTCCGTGCCAAGCTGTGAGGTTTTATTGGCGCCGGCACGGGGACGTGCTTATGAAAAGTGTTTATTTTGTTGCTGTGAAAAGAGGCATGTCTTTATTTTTCCCCGCAGACAACACGTGGACGGGTGCACGGCCCAGAGTTTTAAAGTCAAGGATCTCTGAGGGAAACAGAGAAATGTTCTCCTCGAAATAAATGATAGCAATCATTTTGCAGCATCGGACCTCATTCAAATGTCCCTGTAAAGCCTGAACAAACCATTTCACTGTCAGAGTGAGGAATGGATGATTTTATGTGCCATTTAGTAATGCTGAATGCTTTTTGGGACTCATTTTGTAATTATATCAATAATTTCCTCTTCCCATCAGTTACTGATACATTTCCCAGAGTGCTTTGTGGTCATCTGAAAGCATAGTTATTATTAAATTAATAAGAAATGACTGCAAAAACAAACAACTGTCAAAATGAATAGAGATGATGGGGGAAATTCAACATACTGAAAAACATTTCTTTTTAAATGATGGATTTGCATATAGGTGGTGCACCATTCACTAACTATATATACAAATATACTAGGGCTGTCAATCTTCCTCTATATAACCATTCAAATTTCATTCTTTATTATTTTTAATATTCAAATTATATTTATGCTTATGCTATTTCTCATTTAATTAAAGAAAGATTGGATGATAGTGAACAGCATTAATGAACAGTGTTAAAAAGGAGTCTTGCTGCAGATATTTGGTTGTTTGTATTGTTAAGGTGAAGTGTGTAAAAGTTTAAACTCTTCTGGCTTCATCATATTATTTTTATACTATTAATAATTATAAAATGTGTTCCTCCTGGTGGGATTGTTGAACAGCCCCAGTCATTTGATTCTTGGGAGATTGACAGAGATCTGACATTTACCAGTGATTCCTTTACGCTGTTGAACAGTTTCAGATATTAAAATCAACTACAAGAAGTAAAGTCACAAAAGGCATCTAAACATTTAAGGAGAATTCTAGTTAATACAGCTTAGGCCTTATTGTTGTAGTTTTGGTAACGTCGTTATCGGTTACAACACTCATCTTATTACAGTAAGTTATTACAACAAAGTGAAGCGATCGGGAAAAAATCATGAGCGGTCAGATGATTACACAGGTTGTTAACAAGCCAAGAGATTATTCAGATGATAGAGCCTTTAATTTAGAGGGAAAACTGAATGGGAAGGACTGAATGGGTTACTGTAATATCAATAATAATCCTGTTGCATTCAAATATAGACGGTTAAATATGAAGCATAAACTGCGATCGAAGTTTACAGTCAGTCAGTGTAATAATTTTACCATTTGTAAGTGTCCAACCTGGGAGTTTGTGTACTCATCAGTCTAATCACCTGATTGCATGGACATGACAGACTTGTAAGGGCTGCAGTGTTGTTGTATGAAACGCAACACCACTACTTAGAGCAGAGTAATAATAATAGTAATCTAAAGTCAGACTGAAACTGACATTTAAATAAAGAACAGCTGCTTCAAATCATTTGAAATAAGTCAACAACTGCACCTGGAAATTAGACTATTGAAATATGAAATTCATTCACATCCTCGTGCTGTTTCTCACTACAGAGCCAATCGTCTCACTTTGCTGACAAATACCAATGCTCTTCACACAAAAAAAGGGTAAAAAATCTTAAACAGGAACATCACTTTTTTTGTGCTGGATGCATAACTTGCATACACACAGCACTGATTTTATAAAGTTCTTTGGGTGCTTATTTTAACAGCGTTACAAAAGAATGCACATTGGTAGTACTGTATCAATAAATCATAACTGATCAAACAAAATAAACATTCTGTCACTTATTCAATAAATTAACCCCTTTAACAGTTATACATCTATTTTTTATAATTTTTTTTACAGATACAGTTCAATGTATTCTGTATTCTTTGGCTCTAATCAGGATGTAACAGGCAGAACTTTGAGGTCTACTACCAATTATAAATAAGTAGATTACTGGCTAACTGTAGCCTCAGTGTGTGAGTTCTGCTTTTGCTTTTTTCCTGTTCAGCGGCAGTAAACACCACAAAATCAGCCAAAAACACTGCAATACTTAATTTAACAAGATAATCTGGGATGACAAACAGTATCATTAATTGTGATAATCTACACAGCTACAGCCCAGACACCAACCTTCCTGTGCTCATGTAAACTTAGTAAGTAAAACATTATCAGCGGTTTACACAAGCCAAGTGTTTGTAGACCATGTCTGACCTTGGATGGAGACTTTTGGATGTTCTCTCTTGGTGCACTCTGGTTGGGTCAGCGGGTCGAACAACGTCGGGGTCGGGGTCGTCGCCCAGTTCTGCGTGAAAACGGTCGGGAGGAAGAGGAGCAGGAAGAGGAGAGTGGAGTCCTGCAACGATGCTGTCATGGTGATGACCTCTCCTCTAACTGCCAAGGTGGGCCTCTGGGATACAGCTGTAGAAGGAAAAAGAGACAGAAGAAGAAGAAGTTCAGCAACTTTGACGATCTGACTTCAAAGAAAAGTATCTGTTGAATCCTTTCTTTTCTCAAACTTTCAATTCATCTCAAAGAACCCAAAGAAGAATGGAAAGAGTAATGCAAAAGGTATGAAATGTTTGTCAAAAGGACACAATATCCACAAGATAAAAGCAACAATGTTCAAGGCTGTGGAGACAAGAAACAAACTGAAAGAAGAAGAAGAAGAAAGAGACGTGGAAAGTGTGAAAGACACCAATTGGAAAGAAATGCTCCCCGAAAACTGCTCGGCTTCCGCAGCGAGCCGTCTCAAACAAGTAACTAACCTCTAACCTCCAGATAATTATTTAAAATGTGCAATTAAACTTTTGGAAGTTAATTTAATGGCTGATTAAAATTGGAAAATTGAAGGCAATAGCCGACTGTTCAATGAGGCGGAAGTTTCCACAAGTCGATGGAGCAGAATAGAATTTCGCTTAACGTCCGAGCCCCAAGCCTCTTTTTAGAAGTGTGCAGTTATTTTCTTTGATCTGTGTACATTCAGATGGATATTTTTACTAAGATGCATGCAAAAATCTATATTATCATCAGGTGTTATGTGAGCATATCCAGGCAGCAAATACACACACACACACACATTCCTACACAAAACACACATACAGACACTCTCCTGAGTAAATGCAATCTGCTCCAGACATAACATATGAGTTTACAGTGCTGAGCTGAAACCAGCAGTTCATCATCTACCTGTCCTGCACTTTCTTATGATGTTAGCTTAGCGAGGTGTAATATCATTGAAGTAGATTGAAAACTGAGAGCTACAACTTTCTGCACCACTCTGGCTAGGTTACATCTCTCTGTAGTGTTTTTCCTCACTAATGCTTCAATCAATAACAAATTATTAGCTTGGTTGAGTTGCAAATCAACCATATTGCCCTGCAATCAATTATCCCCTCTCACTACAGCTGGTAACTAATTAAGCAAATGCACAGTGCTCGTGTTTGTCATTACAATACAGTGGAGTCAACAGGCCCCCAAAGCTACTGCCAACAAACGTGCTGTTGATGAAACAGGTGGGAAGTGTTCAATGTACTCTGTTGCTAGATTTGATTCGGCCGAGCTGGAAGCGTCTCAAGTTTTAGTGTTAATTGATAGGTCACATTCAGACTGAAAATAACATTAAAAAACATAAGGGGCTGCGTTGCTGTCGGCGTGTTGCTATGGAAACACGGGGGGGACGATAGAATATGATCCAGAAAGTTCAGTTTGAGTAATGTCAGTAAGGTTTGATAATGCCTAAAAAATGTCACCTATGCACATATTTTTGCCATCCAAACTGATATGTGATAATTAGGGTCTGACTGATACTGGATTTCTTGGGCCAATGCCAACATTAGGGAGTAAAAACATTCCAATATCAATATATATCAGCTGATAATTTTATATATACAAAATATATTATACAAATATAACAAATATATAAAAAACAGTGATTTTTTGCAGCGATCTCTCAAATGTGGTTATCAAACACTTAACCGCTTTATGTTACTCATGTCAGGCAGATGTCTGATTTTCAAAGCTTTCTATTTCCATCCCTCTTTTCTCTCAATATGGACCATGTCAGTGTTTCTAGCGTTTCTCAATCCTACTCCTGGCAAACCTTCCTTCTCTTCCTTGATTAACTTGATTAAAATGACTGCCTTTGTTTTAAGTCGATCAAAGGTTGGTGTCTTCCAGGTTTTGATTGATTGAACAAACATCAGTGAGTTAATAAGGCATGGGCTGAGAGGAGATGCTTCAGTGCTTGAGGTCTTCCAGGAGTTGGATTGAGAACCACGGTGATATAGCACCTGTTCCATTGGCAACCTTGGTGAGTTTCCAATTCCAGCATCTGACCAAAATATATGACCTGCTAACTGCTCACATTTTGCTCTTAAGGTTCTGTGAAACATATTCTCTGATTCTCCCTCATCATTATTTTTTGATCCAACACAGTCACCTTTACCTAAGAGTTGTTTGGCTGGTCTCGTATCCCAATTGGAGCCTTTTAGCCTTTCCTGCTGCGTGCATTTAGGTCCAGTAACCTGTTACCACAACCTTGGCGAGATCGTATTACAGTGTGGTCTATGAGCCAACATGACACTCAAACACCAAGCTGAGTTTTCTCTGTCTACGCTACAAAGTGAGACCAGAAGGTTGTTTTTGTTGGGGGTTTTTTCAATCAATTTTTGAAGACTCTTCCAAAAAAAGATCAGTGTTTGGATGTTCTAAAATCACTAACATACAGTGGAAAGAAGGTCATAAAGAAGTAGGAAAAAAAAGATGTTGGACATGATTTTGGTTTGGTTTTCATCAGATTTACAGAAGTGAAACTATACTTGAAAGCGGATGAGGGTGAGTGATCTGTGGTAGTGGTGCTTGGCATGAGTCATCCAGCGTTTGGACCGTGTAGATGTCAGTAAATCCTTACTGATATACTGAGGCTGTAGGTGAGCACCTCAGAGATCACCTTGGACTAGTTCCACTTCTAGTTCTCTTTATATTTGACTTCATTACATGTGGAGTCCCTCAAGGACCAATCTAGTCTTCATTATAGACTCCCCATTATTGACTTTATTGGAAAGACCTGACACTTCCTGCTATGTAGACAGTGATTAAGATGGAATCTCTGCACGGTTACTTAACTGATGTTTGAATTTCTTATAAATAAATTCTAACAAAATTAATGCTTTATGATACGCATTTACTGCATGTTTTTAATAATATTCAACCTTTCATTTAGGTTTAAAAGTCAAATTTGACTTTAGTGACTTTAACAAGCACCCTGTTACCTGCGTCACCCAAAGTGAAGCAGAGCACCTCCTGTTGTAGCGTTTAATTAAATCGAAAAGATGGGACCATATGTTCCCTCATTTTAGCATCTCCTGATTGGTTTTGTTGTTTGTTTCATAATTGATTTAAAGTAATTAGCAGTTACTTTATAAGCTTGGCAGTGACTGAGTGTCTGGTTGTCTCTCTGAAACCTTGGTTTTCCCTGTACCCAACATTCACTTATGAGCTACTATGGTATAGAAACATATCTGGGTATTTATTGTCATACAGCAGACTCTCCATTCACTTTTAAGGGGAAGCATGAGAAAGAAACTAAGGGTTGACATACGTAAATGTCCCTGATTGAAATCTAACCGTGCACATTATGCTTACAGGGTATGCATTTCTGCCCTGAAGGACACCCTCATTTCTTTATTCCCCATCTTCTGCAGAAGCAGGTTTGGCAGGTACTTAATTCACATTAAATCACTGAGTCCTGAAAGTCAAAGGCTGACTCTACAAATCCTCTCATTAGTCTAAAAGCTGGACTGAGAGCGGGCATGGCAGGAGATCGTGACAGATGCCCGGCACTCTGCTGTAAGTTCAGACTTTGGCATGGACACACACATATGCGGAGAGAGCTGTACTGTCAGCGGCGGGATGGAGGTTAGTGCGTGGATGTCAAAAATATTCTGAAGAAAGTCTTATCATACACTCAAGCATACACACACATATACACACACAGTCTCAGCTCCGGAGATGGGCAAAATCCAGCCATAGACAGCTGGTCACACTCCATATTGGGTCACAGCGAGTGGCCAGAACTGACGCATGCTGTGTGCAACATCCACTCCTTTTGTGTGTATATGTGTGTGTGTGTGTTTATACCGAGCTCTTCAAGGCCACTCCAAAGGGGCCCGATTGCGTCCATCCAATTTCCCAACCCGCTGTGTTATGGATTAACAACAGTTTGTCAGCAAGGAACGATCTATACCTTTGCTTTTAAAAAGGCTCACCGAGCTCTTGTTTGTGTGTCCGTGAGTCACGCAGACACGCAGTCACTCAGACATCCTGCTGGATACAGTGATCAAGGGTCCACTGTATACCCAGGACTTACGAGGTACTTGTGTGGATTGGACTAATAGATGTCCAGGCACGTCTCTTTGTCAATACTTTTGTGATCAGTGAGGAGAGAGAGATTTACTGCTTTCACAGGAGTGAATTTGGTCTTGAGTTGTTTGGGGAGGATGAAGATGTCTTTTAAGTCGTCTGTAAAAGTACCACCACCACAGTGACACTCCATGTAAAAGTTCTGCATACACATTTTTACTTGAAAGTAAAAAGTGAACACCAACAGTGTTCATACTGGTGGCTCTTAGCTACACATAGGGGAGTGTGATGAGGGCCTGAGGGCTGATGTAAACCACTGCTGTTAAAGGCCCTTTGCCATCAGGTACAAAGAAGCAGAAGTAATTCCCCATTTTAAGATTTAAACTGTTTCAAACACTTACATCCTGAATGTCTGATGTCTCATTGATTAGATCAAGGTATCTTTGACTACTTTTAAAAAGGTAAGATAGTGTCTTATCAAGTTTTTTTTTTTATATCCACATTGGCTGATTTTTATGTTTGATATAATCTTTTACTGGTTAGGAGTATTTAAGCAGGTGAAAATGTATTTGAATGTTGGAGGTGAGTTTGATTTCTGCATTTCATAGTTCTGGAGTTTAAAATCTAACACTGCATCATATTGCTGTTATAAAATGAAAGCCTCATTCATACAATAGAGTCAAGTCTAGTTATCATTTAAAGAATTACATGCTTGTTAGTGGTTTGACAAAATTCTGCAACCTGCTGAATGAGCTTCAGAAGTATCTAAAGCTGGATACTCTTATTACATTCCAACTTTTAAAAAAAAAGTTGTACTCACGTGTTAGCAATCATGCTTGTACATGATTTTCTGAATGTTTAAATGTGATTGATTTATTTGTCTCTTTATGGATCTGTATGTGTAAACTACTTGTACACAGGTCTCCCATTAGAAAGAGATTCATATCTCAATGAGAGTACCTGTTTAAATAAAGGATTAAATAAAGAAATAAAATAAGACTCGTTGGGAGATATCTTTTTTTTTACTGTGAGTGAATATTAGCAGAAACCAATTAGAGAAATACAATCATTTTCTCTGATTTAAGTAAACTGTAAGACTGGACCAGTACCTTACTGTACACTGTATGAATAAATGTGCTTCCACACCTCTGACGATTTACAGTAGACACACAATTAGTCCAGAGTATTGAAAAGCTGGAGGCAGTGTATTTCCTTTTTAAGGTGTACTGAATTAATAGCGGGATGCTTCAGCGAGGTGCAGCTGCTGTAAACAACATCTCTGTTATTTTCTCCCAGTGGTATATAAATAAAAGACTACAGTTTGTTGGTGCTCTGATCATTTCGAAAACCTTCATAAACGAGGTGAGCTCTCCTCTTTTTAAAAAAAAAAAGAAAGAAAAAAAAGTCAATTTCACTCTTCATCCAGATGGCAGCCTGTACATCTGAAACTTTTCCGAGCACAGGCTCTCTCATAAGACCCTGCTGATGCCAGAGTGTATCTATGGCAACCCAAGCGGCAAGTTGGTACTCGAGCAGCGGGAACCAGGTTGAGTGTAATTCGGCACAGACCTCGACAGCCTCCCCGCGGGGAACCGCATGGCGGACTGCCCGCTGATGTAACGCTGTGAGAGGAAGTGAAGTGCTAAAGGACAACCAAAAAAAAACCCAAAAAAAGCTTGAAGAAGGAAAATGAGAGTGCGTTACAATTAAGTACTCACTTCTGTATTTAGCTACAGAGAGCTAAGATGGTAAAGAACACTTCTACATTGCTGGCAGTGAGGCATGATGGGAAGCTAAATTAGGTTTTGGGGGCAGGAAGAAGTAGATTCTCTGAGCTGATAAAGAAAACAGGCCTCAGGATTTGAAAATGACCATGTGATGTCATAATCCGGTTCAGCCTTGACAGCATTCCCTCCAAATCTTACCCCTCACTTCCAGCTACAGAAAAGGGCTCGGGGAAAGAAGCTCAAATTGCATCCGTTCGATTGTGAGGACACTTTCCTCCAGGCGACGGGGGCCTCTCTGCAGGTGTGTCAACCTTCTTCCTAGCAGCTGTTAAAACCTGTCTCTCTCTGTCTCGCTTTTAACCCCTACCTTCTCTTACCGCTCCTTACTTTGCTGTGCAATCGTCTGTACTGCTTCTTCTCTTTCTTTACTTCTCTTCAACACTTTAGAAACAGTTATAGACCAAGAGTTTTCCAGAGCTGCACTCAGTCTGGCCGTTTGCCTCTTCATTTCGACCTAGCCTGCGAGGAGAGGACTTCTAATTACAACTCAATACTAACTCCCTGAGCTCGATCTCATCAGAATCTATTGCGACACTGATTAAATTGCTTCTGGCCCGTCGGGAACCGGTTGTACCGTTGCCTGTGTAAGAACCTTGTGTTCGGTGCCATCTTGGAGCGGGACGATGAAGGAAGTCTGCGTGACCCAGCAGGAGGAAATAAATCAGCGTTTGCTGCGTCACAGATAGCAAAATATGGAAATGGGATTAGTCATTTTTGCTGCGAAGCTCCCATTGAGGGCAGGAGGAGGAGGAGGAGGAGGAAGAGGGATCTTTTCTGTTTTTCTTTGCTTTGCTAAAAGTGATTAGACATAATTGTTAAGCATCTTTTATCAGGATTTCATGTTAAGCCCCTCCAGAGCTTTAAGTGCATGAAAAAATAAAAGATGTAACTCCTACAGAGCCTGCTGTGATCCTTCCCCAACGCTCATCATTAGCTTTTTGTGGCGCAGGGAATACCGATACCTTCTCATCTGACAGCTCGCAGGAATTCCCACACACACACACACACAAAAAAAAGAATTACAACAGAAGGAAATAACACCTGTTTCCTCAAGGAGCTAAACACAAAATAGATGCCTTCAGTTCTCTGCTTAAGAGCGAGCTGGTTTTTAAAAAAGGGAACGAAATGCGGCTGGGCTCATTTCACACTTGTCATCGTACCTCACCGTCATTTCTGCTCTCTTCAGGAAATCCGTGAAAACATATGTGAGCGTTTACATGTGCCCACTGTTTTTTTTTTCTTTTTTTAATCAAAGCCACAAATCAAACCGACCTTACAAATGTTGTGATGTATGCCGACAACCACCGCTGCGGATGCATATTGCCACCATATTCACGTCCTATTCAAGCTGTCTAACTCTTGCCCTCAAGGAAAGGGGGGGGTTTGGTCCAGCAGGGCCTACATTGACCATGTCTAATTCTACTAAATAGCTCAACCCCGACCAATCACTTTTAATGCCTGTGCTGCCATAGGTGGTGGTGGTGGTGGTGGGGGGGGGGGGGGTAGGCAGGGGGTAAAGAGGGGGCCTCGTGAGAGTCCCGAGGGAACGGGGATGAACATGCAACACACTTGGGGGGAAGGATGGAGGAATGTGCAATGAAGATGGTTGCAGGGTGAGATAGAAGGGTTTTTTTTCCTCTTTCTTTTTCTCTTTCTTTTCTTGGAAAGAGAGGGTGACAGAGGGGTCGAGGCAGGCACCTCTTGTTACTGAGTCGTTTCACTCATGCTTGAAAAGGCAGGCATAACCGGAGAATGGGCTTTCTATAAGAGTGAGGATCGGTTGACCTCGTCCTTAAGAAAACGTGTGTGTGTGTGTGTGTGTGTGTGTGTGTGTGTGTGCGTGTGCGTGTGTGTGTGTGTGTGTGTATGTGTATGTGTGTGTGTGCGTGCGTGTGCGTGTGCGTGTGCGTGTGCGTATGTGTGTGCGTGTTTGGGGAGGGGGGGGGGGGGGGTCATTGAGTGACAGGGCTGATGAGGAGGCGAGGTTGGCAGGCGCTGTCTGGATTATGTCCGATATCAAATCAGAGGCTTTGGGTTGGAATGGAGGTATTATGGAGCCTGAAGGAAGGTGGCATCTGATATACTATAAATTGCTGTAGGAGCGTCAACTGAGATGTGATGTGAGAGGAGAGAGCAAAGCACAGAGACAGAGGAAAAAAGACACTATATATATGTGCGTGTGTGTGTGTGCGCGTGCGTGTGTTTTGTTCACTTGTTTGTGGCTATGTATGTGCACACCTCTCTCAGCAGGCTGTGGAGATGATACCTGACTGTCTCTGTGGCTTCTTATCGGGTTATTTTCAGTTCTTTCAAGACAAATGTTTTGTTTTTTACAAAAATGTTCAATTAAATGATTTTCCATGATAATTTCAATATTATATCCAGAATTAATATACATAACACACATAATAATAATATGTCCAGATATGTTCGGTATAGTTTAGTTTTCAGCTGTCATTGTGTCTGAAATCACTCTCTTAGCAGACTAACTAATCATCATCATCGTTTTGTGTCATCATCACCATCAGTAGAGTCACGTGACATTAGTTTTCACATCTTTAAAATGTGGACTATTACATTGTGGGATTGTTAACAGAAAGTAGTCAATGTATATATTAAGTTGTGGAGATATTTACATATTCCGCAATCGGACACTCTAATAAAATAGCAGAGTGTAAATGTAGTGCACTATATAGTAAAAAGAGAGTGATACACTACGTTCTACTAACATCCACTGAATGCAACGTGTTGTATTCAAAGAAGGTCAAATTACATTGATGCTACACTACACCTCTCAGTGTTGATGCACAATCTCAATTTACTCACTAGAAAGTACTGGAGTGAGGGATTGAGTGTCTATTATATTTTGAATAGTGAATGAGTGAATGATCTCTGATACAGATATTGTTACATACTTAAAGTTCACTGCCATGACAACCAGCAAACACCATCTGTTAATGAAGACCATGTGATATGAACAAAAAGGTCCAGAGAAGCTACTAAATGTGTTTGTACAAAGCACTGATAGGCATCGGGGGGTCTCGTTTTTGATGATTTGTACACACAAATGAGTCATTTGTAACCTAAAATGAATCATCTCTACACAATAATTAGTAATTTGTTCCATCAGATTAATAACTAGTGCCCCTGATTTACTGGTTCATGTTGTTACATAACATAATTCACTCTCTCAAATGAGGCTAATAGTATTTACTAACTGGAGCAGCAGAGGATGGAGTCACAGGTTGCTGTGGTGAGTCAGGAAGAGAGCAGCAACCATCCAATCAGAGGACAGCTGGGTTTTACTGTACAGACCTCCCCAAATATTGACATGACTCGCCCAAACTGGAAAAAAAATCAATTGTAAGAGGGATTTCATGGTCACAGGGATATAGTATTGTACACATTTACATATAATTCTTTATCTTTCATATAAAGTAAAGGAGGCATTGTGTCAGCCCTTATGACAACTCATACATAAATCAATGTATTTGGAGTAGAAACAACATTGACCAGTTCGAACAAAATCTGTTTTTCCAGAAAAAGACGGAAGAAAGAAGAAACCTCAACGGACCAAACAGCATCATCCACTTTTCACAGAACTTCTGATAACAGTTCAAATGTTCCAGCAGATGTTTGACACGGCCGAGGTCTTTATACTGTAACTTCAACTGAGTCGCACTGAACAAAAAGACCAAACAAATGTTGGCCTTTTAGTAAAAAATGGATTTCAGTTATGTGCCAATCGTAATAACAGTTACGATTGGGGAGGAGAAGAAATAGTAGTGTATGATTTGAGCGGGAGTGATTGGGGAAGAGTTAGATTGAAGGATAATGGGCTGAGGCCACATAGACGCCTGTTAATGCTCAGTAAAATGGTCAATCAGACTGCAGTGCTTGATTGACAGGTCCTCTGAGGGGGGGCACAGTCCTGCATCTCTCTTTCTTGTCTTACACACACATACACATGTGCACAATTACATGACTCACACTGGAAAGCCCCCCCACTCCCCACACACACACACAAATACAGTTTCAGACCCTGCCAGCCTCCCACTTCAAACACACACTAGCTATTTTATACCTGTTCCATATCCCCCAGTCTGTAATAACACACTCTGTCTGGCCCCTCAGAAACTCTATTATGATTTCACTTGGCACTGTCTCCCACCTTCATTCACGCACACACACAAACCATACTGTGATACAGTATTACATCGCATCTCTTTCTGTGTCTACCTGATACGGTTTCATTGAGAGAACCCGGGAGCCCTCGGGCCCTATATTGATTTGAACTCACCCGACTAGTTCGTAGGAGCGCGAGGAGTAAGAGACTGTTCACTTTTTTGCCGCCAGTTTGGTATTAGAGTGTAAGTGTACAGACAGAGAGCGATGCTGCAGCGGGGCCTCACAGGCAAACTAATCCCACAGTAGCTTCAAAACACTGTGTAGGCATCAAACACGGTACTGCACTGCTGTCAATGTGGATTTTCAAAAAGCCTAATTATTATTATATGTTGTTATATAATTAAAAAGCAGTGGGGTTTAAAATGAACGTGGTGCTGATGTGGAGAAACATCATGCTTAATGTACAGTAGCAGCTATACAATTATTATCTTTATTCTCAGGTTATCTGTCAATCATTTCCTCAATTAGTCAGTTGTTTTGTTTAATTGATGTTTCAAAGTAAAATCCAGATAGTCTATCTTTTCAAAATAAACTAAGAAAATACATTCCTTCCATATTTCATTATCGTCAATTGAATATTTTGAAGAAGCTTGTAAATGAAAAATGCTCATTACAAGTGCAAGGAACTCAAGGTGAAATCTTTTGTTCGACCAAGAGTCCAGAAAGTGTCTCAAGATGATTTATAGGATGAGGAACAAGACAAAACATGTCTACTATTTCCTGCATCTTTGTTTATTTATTGTAGAAAAGCTGAAATATTTTACGCTTTTTAAGCCTCTGAGAAAATATTCAAATGAAAAATCTGAGAAGAGAAAATGAATCTTTGGTGGAATTACTCATGATTCATTGGTACCTATTTTCATGGCGGAGCAACGACCAGCACAAAGGTCAGCAAACTAAATACTTTAACGGATAGATGCTTTTAAATTGGCGTCAAAAAATAACGTCACACTTCCTGCACACACTGACTTGAGTACTCCAATTTTATGATACATTATGTTTCTACTTCACTCTATATTTCAGAGAGAAATACTCAAACCATTTATTGCAACAAATGGAAATACAGTTGTGTTTGGAGCTGGTGGCACCACTCTAAAATGCTCCCTGGATTAGCCAGAAGCATGCTAAGCTAAAACAAAGGGCATTGGTCAAAACCAAAGTGGGACTAAGGCAAGACATGACTCCCAGATTGACCTTTGAGCCACGTTGGGACCCTGAACCAGAAAGGTAGAGGCCAAGGTTGGAGGCACAGCAGACACTTTACCTTGACTTTACCTTGTGAGGCAGCAGGACTCCACCGGGAGATCACAAGATCACGTTAGAAGCCATCTAGTCAGGCTTCAAGTTACGTGCTTGACTTCGGACCAATCAGCGTCCAGTTAGGATTCTTGCATGATCTTGTGTACCTTGTCATAGATAGATGGTTCATCCAATCAACTGCTCATTATTTTTTCGTTCCTGCCCATTTTCAAACCGTTTCCAGGGACGACTTCTCAAATGGTTCCGTGTAACGAACCAGGTTAACTTGTCCGAGCACCAAACACAAAGGTAGAATGGATACTGTTAACAATGGCTCAGTTCCATTTAAGTGTCTTGAAAAGCTCTACCATTGAGCTGTTATGCACAACACTGGTTTAATTAGGGTGGGTTTATTGGGGGCCCCCACAATATATTTTTACCTCGAGTCCCCCCTAACAGGTAGATCCTGCCATGCACGCATTAGTATTCAGAGCAGACTTTTATGATTTGTACATTTCTAGTCTTGGGAGTTGTGGCCTTTTTTTTCCTCGAGTGATGTGCGAGAGGCGCGAGGTCAGAGGGACAGTGACCAGATGATGGGCTATTAGGGAACAAAAAGGCTGAGACATGAGTAACGGCTCAAACAAAAAGCTCTGTCCGACACATTTCTGGCTTGACACGGCCACAAAAGAGAGGCGTCCAATGCTCTGAGCAGAGGTTGTTAATTGGAGAGCCAAAGGTCACAGAGAAAAGGAGAAGGGGGGGATGCAAGCTTTTATTCAGGCTTCTTCGCTTGTGTTCTCGTCTCAAAAACAAGAACTTTTTAGATGGTTGTAAGACAGGCTGTCAAGGTGAACCATAAGTTTTCCAGTGAAACTTTCAACTTGAACAAACCCTAAATAGATACACATCAATACACTAGTGCTGAAATGATTAGCTGATTACTCGTTTAAATTCATTTATCTAATAAAACCACCAAACACTGGTAGTTTTCAGCCACCTCATTGTAAGGATTTGCATGTTTAATCTGTTCTCTTACAGACTTAACAACTAACGAGTGAAATTAGTAAGGATGCACTTTCTCTGTTGCCAATATAATTATGCCCAATAATTAATTACAAAAGCTGTGATGTGCAGCTCGTCCGTGATTGTAAATGAACACTGTAAGTATAACCATGTCACAGGCAGATAATTGAATTAATTGCACCGCTGCCTGTCAAAAAAAAACTGTTTTAAGAGAGAATACAAAGAGGAGTAACAGTATAAAAAAAAAAGAAAAAACACTAATTATTTGCTCACATACATTTCACCCCCAGTGGAAAAATAAAGCCGTACATCTATTGTCCGCTTCACATATTTGCAATTGCATGTGTAAGCCTGTCACAATAATTAAGACTTATCGTACAACAACGTAATTATGAACATCATCATGTCTATATATGGACTTATCATATGATACATGGACATGACCTTAATCACTTTTTCACCTCAGTATTACCACACTTCACATCAGCAGCTAAGAGGCTATTCATGTCACATTGACTAAACAAGTAGTGTCCTCCATTCCTCACTGTGTACGTCCTGAGTGGAGACTGTAGAAGAATTAAAGGTAAATAACTGTGTCCCCAACCATAATGACAGTCACAAGTGTAGCACCCACTCTCCAATCCCACCCCCCACCCCCCTTACATTATTATACTATTATATCATTATATCAGTGGTATAAAATGACAATAATATCATTTATCACGATTATTTCTGAGACAATATATCGTCTAATAAAAGTAGTTATGGTGACAGGTCTGTGCATGTGTAATGTTATCAGTTATCATTTTATTATCATTATTGGCCCTGAAACTCAACACTTGCTGGAGACACTAAAGCATTCAAGGTGTGTTGGCTTTATTCCTGGAACTAACACGCTTTCAGATCTCTGGTGTTGTCAGTGTAGTATAACATCTGTGTCTGTGATGAGAAACAGACACAGCAGGACCATAGCGGCTGGGCTGATAACAGCTGATAAGACAAAGTACGATCATCTCTTTCCTTCAAACATCAAGGAGTTGGAGCCACACAAACCATCCTAGGAATCCTAAACTTGCTCACAAATCAACACGACTGCGTTGGGAGGTTATAAGAACTCTAAGAACCTGCTTGGAACCTCTTAGAGAAGCTGCTCCCCCTGCCTCGTTCCCTCCCTTGATATCACAGATGAACTCCAGAGAACAGGGAGCACTATGGAGCCTGCATAAGCCCCCCCCCTTCCTGCACGACGTTGCTCCTCTCTTCTCTCGTAGTGTGCAGCGTTATGAACGAGTGATTCAGACAGCTCGCACTTATTAGCCGCTATCTCAAGGACAACATGACACGTTCTGTTCTAATTAACTGGAGCGGACACCAAACAAAACACACACACGCGCAGACACACACGCAGGAGAGGCCCAGCCACACTGTGTAACTGATGAGCAAATTTATTACATCCGACTTCAAAGAGGGTCTGGATCAAAAAACGGATCGCTTGATATGATGAGCAAAGCCAAAAAAAAAGAAGAAAAAAAAAAAAAGAGAGACGTGATGTGTGTCTGCTGCGTTTACAGCACAAACCTAGGCTCAGTATGAAGCTGCAGCTGCTGGTTTTGTGCGTGCAATAATTTATACTAATGATTAATGTTCATATTAGAGAATAAATTGTGTTGAAAATATACAGTAGATTTGACATATTATAGCATCATGGTTGGTTATGAAAGAAGCAGACAATAGAAATTCTTTAAAAAAGTTATCACAGCCGATTGGAAGTCGCCTGCTGACACAGCAATTAAAGTTCTGTGTTTGGAAGTGTGAAGCAGGCGATGCCCCCTGCCAATTAGAGAGAGGAGGGAAGGGAGGGGGGAGGGGGGTGTTATTAGCAGTGGTGATCCACAGCCGTGATCCCATCAGCAGCGGCCATGCTCGGGGACAGATGGGGGGAAGGGGGAGGGAAGAGGTGGTGGGCCAATGAAAAGAGCCCTCAGCCTGCTGCAGGGTTACTGGTGTTGGGGCAGACCTGGCTGGCTTCAATCCCGCAGGCTGCCCTGATCCCTCACCCCGGACGGATGGAGGGCCACGTGTTTTAATACACACACCTACAATGCTAGACACACACACACACACACACACACACAAATACCTTCAGGTTGTAAATCTCTCCTTCTTCCAATTCCCAAGCGGAACAAGGAAAGTTCTGAGTTTGTTTACAGCTTCCCCGCTGCTCAGAACATCCACAATGTCACTAAAGCCTCTAAACGCTTCATGTTAATAGTAAAAAAAAACATCTCAGTGTCTTTGAAATACCATCGTGAAATAAAACACAAGGTTTGGGACTGATGTGTATTTAGTTCCTTGTCTCATGAACACACATCAGATGTTTGACATCAATCATCTTACAGAACGCTGTGACATTTAGAGCGTAAACTCGCAGCTCATTGGCTCAGATGATGAAACTGATATCAGCGTATCAGTGTTGCAGTGTTTCTTCGCAAAAGACATGTTCTCATATTCAGTTACAGATGCTGAAAATCGGAATAAAGGCACTGTTTGCCACTCTATCTCAAATGTGTATTTGGTATTGAAATTAATGGTGCACATCTTCAACGCCTCAAGAAAGAGAGAGAGAGAGAGAGAGAGAGAGAGAGAGAGAGATATGGGCATATGGTTGTATTACATTTTCTTGCATTGTGGATAGTGTTTTGTATACTTCATGATAAACATTAACTTCGATTGCTCACTTTTAAGGTAGAATATAAAGTGTTCATTGTGAGAATGGCAAGCAACTCCTTGAATTGTTATTATGATGGTTTCAGTGGAGCAGTGGTTACTAAATGTATATTTTTGGGATAGTTGCACATTCAGCCAGTCTAATATTGCCTGCCAGGCTTTTTCTCTCTGCTTAATTACACTGGCCGTATTTCCTTTTTAACATATATGATTCACCTCCTCATTAGTTTCCATTAGAAGCTGTTGCTCACTTGGTTAGAAGTATGCGCCATGTCTGCATCAGTAAATCTGTGATCAATCAAGTGGTCTATTTAACAAAGTGAACAGGCACTTATCCAAATGACTTAGACCTGGTTTGACATAGTCGCATATGGATTGGTGCACCAGATTAAGCCAGGATGAGACTTAGTCAAGCATGGCTTTTTCACTAATCCTAGATTTCTTAATTCTGCTTTTGTGCAACAACCCTCTGGACATGTATAACCTAGCTTAAGACAAGAAAAGAATAAAACTACCATCTGTTGAATAGTAGTCGAAAGGTGTGAGAAACCGCAGCGTCATTCATTTCTTCCAAATTTCAGAAACGTGAACAACTTACAGTATGTTCACGTTTCCCCTCACAAGGAAAATGTCGTTGCTGAGTGAATCGTGACCCCGAGCTGTCAGGACAGAGGCAGAGGTAGCGTGACGCTGTAGATCCTGGAAAAACCTCACAGGGAGGTTTGTGTGTGTGTGACTTCTGTTCCCAACCAACAGTCGATGGGTACTTTTCGTGTCCTAAATTTCACCATAGCGGCTGCAGGTTAGGAAACAGTCTCGGATAGTTGTGATTGACGTGGTTGAGTCGGTTGCGTTCTCATCATTGTTATTCTACAGTGAAATAAAAAGACTGTATGTAAACACAGCTAGTATGTTACAGCTCTGTGTCTGCAGTCTGTTTTTACTTGGGATATTTCTGTTTATCATTTGGAGTTTCTGGAACTAATGCTGTTTGTTTTCGTCTATTCAGCCACGGCGACTGTTGTTGTTTATGACAATGACCCGTAACCTCCATTTATTCCAAACACTGTGGCTTGCTGTCGCTGCCACTGGAACAATAAACACATCACTCAATAACCTCCTGCTTGGCGTGAGCGCAGCATCATAAAAAATGCCCCTTTTTTTTTTTTTTTTTACATTTATTATCATTTTCTAATTTTTGACTTTATTAATGTGTCTTTTATCAGTTTGCTGGACAGATTGTTGAACATCTTTTCTTCTCTTTTCTGTTTGAGCGCCCTTCTTCTCTCTTTCTCTCTCTATCTCTCTCTCTATCTCTCTCTCTCTCTCTCTCTCTGATAGATCCAGGTTGTAACTCTCCCTGTACTGAAACGCACCCGAGCAGCTTTAATCACAAGGAAGCTGGGCAAGGATTGGAAGTCATTGGAATTTAATGTGCTGTGAACTCTAAGTTTCACAGGTTTTTTTGTCCGGCTTTGTTTCTCATGTTTTATTTCTGAAAGCGAGAGGTGAGGATTCGCCGCTAGATGAGATGGCGATGATAACCGAGCCCTTTTACTCGAGCGCGCCTCATTATTAATTGTATTATGGATGGTCTATTCGCATGAAGGCCCGTTAGACGAGAGTCGGCCCACCGGAGCACGGCGGACCTCAGGTTTAATTGACACGGCGGTACACGTGGGAATGTGGGAGAGAGCACGGCTGATCAACGCAAATGCCAGCCGTCTCTCGCAGGACCCTGAATTTCCAGAAAGAACGAAGCAAATGTTTGAATGAATATTCCAATAAGCGGAATTCAAAATGAACGGTGAAAAAAAAAAAGCAGAATGCACCGATACAAATTCTGCACGTTAATCTCCAACTTTTAGCTGATCTACAGCAGCTGACAGTCACATTTTATTAGGAATGACAGTTCATCTAAAAAAAAAAAAAAAGAAGAAGAAAAAAAAAAAAGAAAAAGAAAAAGAGCCACGCTTTCAAGGCCTCTCGCAATAATGACACACTGCTGAACTGTGTCAAAGTGATCAATCACAGACAGGCCTGATGACAAGCTTGTGGCTGGTGTTTTAAAGAGCTCTGTGCTGTGTCTTCTGTGTGTGTGTGTGTGTGTGTGTGTGTGTGTGTGTGTGTGTGTAATATGGTGTGAGTGACACTGCTGGGACGGCGGCCCTGAAGCTCAAGGCTTCGGTTATCCAGACACGAGGCAGACCCCGCTTATAAAACACTTTACACTGAAGTGTCTATGCGAGCTGTATTTCCTGTCTGAGAGAATATTACAACAGTTTGCAGAGTGAAAAACAATTTTACAGTGAAATTGTCAGACTTTGCAATAGCTGTGGAGTTTTATCTAGAGGAGGGGGGGAAAGCGGGGGGGGGGGGGGGGGGGGTAAATTTATATGGACGTTGTGCGCCCAGATTGAGTATTGTGTCTGATCGCATCTTGGGAGAACAGCACTTGATGAAAATAATAGCTGAACAGTTGAACAAAAACAGCAGATGCCAGCAGAATCAAGAAGCACCAATCACTTCAGATATAGGTTGAGAAGGTCTTACTCATCATCGAGCGTGCCGTGTCTCTTCATTTATATTCTGCTTCTTAACTGACATCAAACTTTTCATTTTCAGTATGAGTGTACATAATTGGAGCTGGGACCTTAGTTGGTAATGCTGTGGGTTATTCAATGTCTCACAAGTGGCAGAAAATCTCACATTACCTATGGGGAAAGAAGAGCAGCTGGGGCTGTAGTTAGTATCAGGGTGGAATTCTAATGGTGCTGTATGGAAGTCTAATAGTTTACTGGAAGCACAAACGGATGGTCGAGTGTTGCCGAGAATAAGCAACAAGTGGAAGATTCCAAACTGACCAGGAATTCAAAGACAACCTTCAGGTGCTTTATTCTGTGCTATGAATGCATTTCATTCAGAGTGAAGGAGTGCTGATTGGATACAGAGCTCATCAATGTATGTTTGAGATGATGTAGCTGGAACACTGGTCTCTATGTTTAACAGTAAATAGTGCCATTAAAGTCACTGTAGAGCAGAGGTAGCCATAACTGGATATTATCATTGACTGAATTTTATTTTTTTTTAAAGATTTAGTTTGCTTTTTGCCTTCATTTAGATAGTACCTGGCAGAGATGCCAACAGGAAACAGGGAGAGAGAGAGAGAGAGAGAGAGAGAGAGAGAGAGAGAGAGAGAGAGAGAGAGAGAGAGAGAGAGAGAGAGAGAGAGAGAGAGAGAGAGAGAGAGAGAGAGAGAGAAGGAAAGACCTGCAGCATAGGTCACTGGCTGGATTCAAACCAGGGACGCTGCGCTAATGTAGCATGCGCTCTAACCACTCCACCACCAGGGAGCTCCAGACGGAATTTTTTTTAAACAATGACAGAAAAACCTGAAATCTGTCCGTCACCGTAACTTTAAATGATTTACTCCCCTATCCGGTTGGTGTGCATATTAATTAGCCATTATCTACTCTATTTTGAGTCTCAGGTGCATGACCTCATTGTTTAGGTGGCTTTACTCATCAGCCTAATCATTGTGACGGCGTTGATAAAAAGCGGTGGAAAAAAAGGGGATTGATGTGGTGAAGGATGGAGGATAAGCAACAACTGATGCGTGTCCAGAGAGGACAAATCTTTTCAAGTACATCACAGAGGTAAATAAATCTATAAATCTATCAAAGCTTGCCTTCAGAGCATGTGGGCATCATTACTGACCTGCACACTGGACATAACGCATCTCCTTATCCGCTTACTGCTACTGTGTTGAAGAGCTACACACTGGATGCTTTGGACCACGACAGCTCACACAGGGGTGCAGCTGTGCCAATTATTCAAAAATGAAAACGAATGAATGAAAACAAAAGCTATTAAATGTGTCTTATTAAAAAAAACAAAAAATGAAGATGAATGGTAATAATAGATTATGAAGTCTAATTCAACCACTGCTGTAGAGTTTGGATGGATTTTTGTAGTAGTACTGTACATGTGCCTTTTTGGAAAGAGAGTAATTCTCATACAGCCATAATGAACGCAGTTCCACATCAGAGTTAACTTCCATAAGTGGCGCTCCGATAATAAAAAAGACAAAAAAAACAAACAACATGATAATTGATTTCTTATCTTGCATGTGTAAATGGTAAGACTACTGACTGCTTAGAAGTGTAAATAGATTATTATTGATTCTATGCTGAATTGAAATGCCAGCACTAATGCTAAATCTGCAGGTTCAACCGCCTCAGCTTTGTAGGAAAACCTCAGAGCGCTAATGTTTATAGATTGATACGGTTATTATTTTATAAGATGTGGAACTTGCCGTTAATAAATCGAAGAAAAGCGCTGATGGCAGAAAATAAGAGGAAAAGCAGTTGTGATAAACAGCAAAGTAAGTTTGTCAGCGTGCTTCCAAAAGCAATTCAATTAAGCATTTTTTAATATTTTTTTGGGGGGGCGAGGGGGGGGGGGGGTGATATTTTACTGCAACAGTCTGTAAAAATCGATTCAATTAAGAAAGCTAATACATTGTCAGATTTTTATACATTTATTTTTTAACAGTTATTTGGAATTCTGAAATAATGTTCTTTTTTTTTGGACTGATTTCTCTCATTACCACAACACCTTCCACAATCTACAACCTCATATTTTTAATTGTTTTTAATTTATTCATATTTTCAAAATGATGCGGCAACCCTGACAGAACATCTCACAGCTCAAAGTCAGTCTTTTGTATATTGAAGTCTATTCTGTGTTCATTATCGTACGCTGACTTGGAGCTGGTGTAAATTATATGTTTTTAAAGGTCGACCGTAAAAGAAAAATCCCCCAAACGGGTTGAGCCAGGTATGCATTCATTCATTTCTGCTTCATAATTCTTCCAGTTTAAACTTTAAAACACAATGAGCAACATGTTTAAACGTTCAATAAGTCAGCGCAGGGTCGCTCTCATTGCCAGGCGGCGACGCAGGAATCCAAATACAACTCTTCAATTTAATTAAGTGCAGGACTTATTTCATTCACACTGAAAGCCTTCAAAGCGGTCTGTACAGTCTGGCTGCAATCTTCCAGCGCCGTGCGGTCATGCACAATGGAGACAAACAGCAGAAGGCTTATGTGTCTGTCTTTGTTTATCTCGCCGGCTGCTTCGGAGAGTCCACTTCAAACGTGGAGAGTGTGTGTGAGACGGGCCGCACACAGGTAGGAGCTTTTCTATTAAAAGACCTGCACTGTGCCCCCATCTGTTGATTACAGAGCATCGATCTGCCCGCCCAACAGGTGAATGGTTTCAGTGAGTGATTTGTGGGTGAGCGGGGGCGAGTGTGTGATGGAGGGAAGGGAGAGGGTGTGTGAGGGGAGAGATGTGTTTGTGTGTGTGTGTGTGTGTGTGTGTGTGTGTGTGTGTGTGTGTGTGTGTGTGTGTGTGTGTGTGTGTGTGAATGCTGTTCCCACCAAATCCATCTTATTGGATTTTAGCTGTGGGCATTCATCATTCCCTTCCATTGTGCTACCTGGGGATCGGCTGCAAAACTTTAATAAAAGCTCACCGGCTAACTGAACACAAAACACACACACACACAAGAGTCTGTCAAGAACGCCTTTGTGATGCCGAATAAGGAATTTTAAGCTGAGCATTAATTTTGTTGATGATGGCTAAATAATAATCTAGCAAACAATCATTTTCAAAAGCCTCAGATTACACTCACACACTCATAAGAATTGAAAAATCTAATGTCACACACACACACACACACACACACACACAAAAACACTACTGTATGTGACATTGAATTGAATAGGTCATCACCAGCAGTTGAGTGTGTGAGGAAGTACAGTATGTGTGTGTGTGTGTGTGTGTGTGTGTGTGTGTGTGTGTGTGTGTGTGTGTGTGTGTGTGTGTGTGTGTGTGTGTGTGTGTGTCCTGAGAATAATCTATCACCCAAGATGCAGCAGCCTCTCTGCCTTCTTAACAAGTCTCCTCAGACTCTCGGTGGTCTCCGCTCTGCCGCCGCAACGGATGCAACAGGTCAGCGGCGCCGGCAGCGCTGCCTTTAATTGGTCTGATCTGCGATTTAATAAGCATCATCGTTTCCAGCAAGTTACATAGTCACACACACGCTTAGAGACGCTGTACACACTCCCAGTCTGCTCAGAAATACACACTCAGCTCATTATTTTCCAATTTCAACGAGAATTAAGAAGAATGAGTAATTGTTATTTCTTTCATTCTCTTAGGGGAGACTCAGGGGCTTCATAATCAACAGCTCATGTGTCACAAGAGCAGCTTCTCTCAGCAGAACACACCACAACTTTAGCTGCAGGGCGTAAAAATCCAAATAAAAATCTGCTTTAAAACAATACTGCAGCATTTAAGTGAAATATGATTTGCAAACAGAAACAATGAGCATCAAATGTCTCGGAACACGGCGACTCCAAAATATAAATCATTTGCTTTTATATTTTTCATTTTGAAAATATGACTGTCTGCTGTGAGCTGATTATTGAACTCTGGTTGGATAAATATACAGATGATTTAATATTCTTTTTAGAGAGTATTTTGTTCCATTCATCTGTGTTAAATTGATCCTCAATCCTACTATTTTTATTTTTTGATTCTGTTCCTCCAAGTCCACATTCACATCTCTACAGATAAGGGACACACACACTCACACGCACACACACATACACAGGTTTACTTTTGTCACTTTTTGGGGTACATAGATTTACATTCATTTCCTGCAGACTAAACCTAACTACAAATGGAAACTGATGAGATTTTATTGATAACCATGCCATTATCAATCCTGCTTATCGGTCTGATTCCTTGTCAATTCTCTTCCTGATCAATCGATGAGAGGATTTGATAAGCTCGGAGGCATTCGACTACGATGGATCAGACAATTTGGAACCGGTTCTCAATTTCCGTCCCTAACCCTAACCCTAACCACTACTTGCCTAACCCTAACCTTAACCACTGACCAAAAAAAAAAAATCAGTTTTGTATTCATTGGCGACAGCTTTTATCCCCAGTTGCACAAGCACAAGCACAACTGGTCTTAAGTTTGTGTCCCTGTAAGTGACACAAACCAGACTTAAGACACACACACACACACACTTCAGGTCAAGATTCTTGTCAGTGACATTGGTTAAGACTTGTACAAATCTAAAGAAAATCAGAACTATGTGTCCATCTTCAAATTTTAGAACTGACTTTGAATTTAATGCCAAATTCTGTATAATTCTCAGTAAAAATGGTCCTCACCTTTATGAATCCCTCAGTTTTTAGATAGTGTATATGATCCACTAACGACACAATAACAGATTGTCGTGGCGGCACATGAAATGCAATCACAACAACATTTCTTTGGATCTGGTGTGCCTGGCAGTTTGGCACTTTTCCCGCTGAATTTGACGAGACCTGTGACACAGACACGTCTTGTTCCTGTTTCACGTTGGCATTAAAATTCATCTCGTGTCATCCGTTGACAGCTAGACGGCTAAAAACTGTCAACGCACTCGACACATGCCGAGAGGAACCTAATCACACAAACAGCACTTGGGGGGGGAGGGGGAGGGGGGGTGGTCCCGGATACACATGTGAATAAAGAGGCTATAGTATAATGCATGTTTTATTCAACTGACAATCCAAAGATATTCAGTTTACTGTCAGATATAACACCAATATGCTACAACCAGTAAATGTGTGACAATGATTCATTGATTATGAGAAATAAATGTGAGGGAATGTTCTATTGCAACTCTGTAACATACAAAACAAACTCATTTTTTAGTCTTTCACACATCTGACAGAACAGAGCCACTTTTATTTCAATCTAACTCTGGAAAGCAGAGGTGAGCTACAGCTAAATTACATATTGAGAGAACAACGTGCATTGTGGAAGCCATGATAGATGACACCCTGCTGTCTAGAGTTGTATTTTTTTTTTCTCTAACTAGCTGGAAGGCAAGGTGCATTTGTTTCCTCTTTGGTGTGTCTCTAGCAAACCTTCAGATTTACTATTATGTAATCCACTTCTATGTGATTTCACACCACTCCACCTCCAGATACCAAGTAGTATTGAAATGTCTCCTGTCAAACAATACCTGCAATCGATCCTTTTTGAGCTCAGAGCTAGAAAATATGACTATTTGTATGGACTTGCTCACAGCCAATCAACGCAAGCTTTCTTTGATTTAATGTGGCATGTGATTGGCCCACAGCCACAGCAGCTACAACCCCTCTGTGGTGGTGAAGTTGTGATGAATTTGAGTTAGCGCGCTTAGCAGTTTAGCAGCCAAGGTGCCACCTAAACACTCCAAAAGTGTGTCTACACTACACACCTGTTACACTGGATAAAAGCAAGTGCACTAAATGTGTAATGGTATGAAATAAAGTTGGTATTGGTATCACTTTAAGGGTACTTGGATTGGTATTGGTACTGTAATTTTTTAAACGATACCCAGCCCTAGAGATGGGTGACAAATCAATGAGAATCAATAAGTCGCCACAACAGTTTTAATTCTCATTTAAGTCTCTTTAACTCTTTTTTAAGGTAGAATATCATTCTTCTAAAATATATATATCCTCGTTTGTTTTTTTTGATGATGGTAGAGGACACCTTTCATTGAGCCTTCATGTCCTGTATGGAAGCATCTACATTCACTCATTTATTCAGGTATTTCTTTTAACTAATTAGACACCTATCTGTATATTCCTGCGATGCTGACTCTCACATCTTTGCTTCTACAGCACAGAGCAGTACAAGACGTTCCGAGAGCTCGAGGAAAACAAGGCCACGTTTGTCTGCCGTAACAATAGATGCCCTGCACTGTCCTGGGAGGAAAATTCTGTCGCTTGTGCAGAAACGCTGTGTGTGTTCTTGCATACAGAGCAGGAAAAAATCTGATCGGCAGGTTGTCAGGAGAGATGGCTTCTCAGAGATGATAGAATGCAGTCTATCTCACAATCTGGGGCTCCTTCAAAACAATGTGTGTCTCTCTCATACACACACACACACACACACATACACACACACACACTGGAAACCATAAACACGGTCAGACGTTTAGGAGTAACTGTGAAGCCTTTTCTATTTCACAACTTCTTACTGTTGAGCTTGGGGCTGTCAGACCGTGCTGTTTTCAAAAAGGGCTGAAAGCAGAAAAAGGTGGAAGAGGAAGTGTCGGTGAGAGTGGTTTAAGATTGCAGGAGCACTGTAAGCTGTCACAACAATACAATGTGTTGGAGCCGTCATGGTTTCAAATTTTTCAAAAAAGAAGTAACTGTTGCCTTTGTGCACATATTCATGGTGTTTATCACAACTATCCAAACTTGAGCCCTCTGGATGAGCCTTCCACCATCAGTGTTTACTCATCATTAAGTCATCGTTGTAAAAGATATTTAAATGTAAATGATTGTAATTCTGCTGAGACAGTTCCATGTTAGTATCAAACACAGATGAAAAAAAAAAAAAAAGGCTGCGGCAGATCATTTGTTCCATTTCATAAACTCTATATCTCCCAAACGGAGGCTCTGGTGTCATAATGTCTTCTCGAATAGCGATCACCGTCCTGGGAGCGAGGGAACCATCCTGTCACTGACAAAATAGATGAGACCATCGAGCCTGACGCTGTTTTTTAACACTGTTGCTTTGGCAAAACACGAAGCTGTAATTAAATCCATTGTGATGTAATTAGAAAAGGAAAAAAAAAAAGCATCTTGTATCCCGTTTTAATTGCTGTGTGGTCTCGCTACGCTCTTTCTCGTTACGGCCTTCTTGATGTGTGACCCGGGCGTCGTGCCAGGGAAATATTTGCCGATGAAAATGAGAATAAGTCTTGATCATTTGTGGCGTTGTTTACCGACCCCGACGAACGACACTTCGCCGACATTAGGTCTGTAATTCCAAAAGGGAGCCGCGCCCCTCGCCGAGCCTCTGAAGGACGCCTCGCAGTGTTTTGGTTGTGATATAATCACCTAGAAGCAGGGAAAAAAAGAATAAAATGCTGCTTCTTTTCTTGATGAAATACAACAACCAAATTATTCCTTCGGGTTTTTTTTGCTCATTTTCTCATTAGTTCTGTAAATGAGCAGTTTGATCAAGCTGAGCTGTAAATTGGAGGCTGCAGCGAGGATGTCTTCATCAAAGGATATGGGGGTGGGTGGGTGGCTGTGTGTGTGTAGATGGTTTTATAATGTGCCAGAATCTAAGTTATCTTCTGAGGGAACAATGTGAACATTTCTGCAGCTATGACCATCAGTCACCTCCATTTTCCAAGGGATCCAATTACAAGTCTAATCATTGACAAATTGACACAGCCTGTTTGGTTTTATATATTCGCACTTTTCAATTAAGGCTCCTTTTTTTGTGTGTGTGTGTGTGTGTTTCTGCGTGTGGACGTAGGTGTCATTTTTTTTTATTCTACACTTCAATATTCACAGAGAGCAGAACTAATAAGACTTTCTCTGCCAATCCTGCTCTTTAATGTTGATGGGGAGGGGGCGGGGGCACACAAAGGAGCCAGAGATTGAAAATGCAAAGAGATTCCTTGGCCCCCAAACCTCAAAGTAATTAATTTTGTAAAGAAAAGCTCTTTCTACCAAAAAGAGAAGGTCATCCTGTACAAGAACAAGGATTTTCATGTGATCCCATTGTGATATGTTGAAGAGAATGAAGGATTTAATGGTGGTGTAACTATGTGACAGGCTGACATGAAACGTCAAGATACCCCGAAAAGGTGAATGTGAGGCAAATTTGACAGAAGGTGTATTTGCATACATACATACAAAGATGCGCTAAGTGTCAAGTTGAATATTGTAACTCAGGCAAAAAAATGTGTTTTTATTCAGTTTATGTCAAAAATCTCTAAAGACTAGAGGAGAAGGTGACAAGCTAAAGAAACAACAGTGTTATTAGCAGATGTACAGTCACTGCTGAATGGACGGCAAAGAACAAAATGTGTGCCTCATTTAATCTGACATTCATGGTAACCAGTGGTAAAATGGTAATCGATAAATCAATACCAAGTAGTATCGAAATGTCTCCTTGACCGTTGGCTAAATCGTCTTTTTGACCGATTAAACATGAATAAAATAAGTAGAGTTTGCAGTCAAGAGCTTTGTACTTCTTTATGCTGTGCAGGTGAAAGCTAATCTGTGTTGAGCGGTGCTGTCAAAGATGTGAACTGTCAGTGATGTGTTGTTGTTGTTGTTTTAAATGTCACAAGCTGACAGTTAAGCCATTGTTCTTTAATAAGTAAATAAATGAAAGCAGAATCAAAAGGCACAGTAGGAAAGTGGAAAAGTGACAGAAGACCATGTGACGTACTGCGACAACTCACTTCTTAAATAGTGGAGTTTCTGTTTGTTAATATTGGTTTATGGTTGTGTCAACAAAATGTGCATATCACTATATATCATTGTAATTAAAAAAACAACACTATTTCACTCCTAGGCTGAAAATGAGTCTTATTCCACCCCTGACACCATCTATTCTACATACAACAGTAGCTGTTTGAAGGCATATTATACTGTTTAACTGTCTTTGTGCTAAGCTAGGCTACACCACACCACACTACATACAGCAAACAGACCAAACTCATATCAATCAACACTCATTTCACTCTGAACGAACACATTTCCCAAAATGTCAGAGTGTTAATTAAATCCTGTGCCGGTCATTTCATGATGTAAATAAATTATTTTGGGAGGTTATTTCAAACAACGTCGAAGAGTTATCTTCACAACCGCCATGTGGGGGGTTCCACATCATGGGCTCACCAAATGACTGATGGGAAAAATAAGACAAGCTAATCTGATCTAAACTCCAGCTTAATAAAGCGCTATGATTAAAAAATGTGATTGAACCATTTCCTAGGTGTCCCCTTGAAGAAGTGAAATTGATTTTGGCTTTACAGTGGAACCCCCTCCCCCAGAAGACCAAAACAGGGTCTCTGATAGTAAAAATAAGCTCATTAATATGCTGTTGCATGAAAAATACAAGAATAAAACATTTCAGTGTGTCTTATACTTCTGTTTTCAAGCGTATCAATTCATAAACTGGACACAAAGCTGTCCACATGATCAAAAAACACTTGACAGATACTCACAATGCAGGTTACACATCTGGCCTGTTGTCAAGCCAGATGTTTGAGCTGAGACTGGCAGCCATCATTTTTTCTATTATTGCCTCACAGGGCTCATGGGCATCAATATTTTCCTTTGATCTGTTTTTTTGTGTGTGTGTGTGTGTGTGTGTGTGTGTGTGTGTGTGTGTGTGTGTGTGTGTGTGTGTGTGTGTGTGTGTGTGTGTGTGTGTTTGTGTGTGTTGCTCAGGCGTTTCAAATCAAAAGTGTCTCACAAACACCTTTGTAATGGAAATGGATAATGAGCTTTCCCAGAAGGGTTAATCAAACCTATTCTTCCCCCCAAAGAATGAAAAGACGTGAAAGGAAACTGATTGATTGTGTGCGTGCGTGAAAAAAAAGAAAAAGGAATCAGTGTCCTTTTTCTTTGAGGCAATTCCTTGTTTCCTCCTTGATACAGGAAGTGATTTATTTTGACAGCTACTTCATTGAGTTTTATTTTATCCAAATGAAAAAAAAGTCTTTGTTGTGAGCTTGACAATAGAAAGACGAGGAGAAAAAGACAAACAGACGGACGGAAAAAAAAGAGCGCATACGGGGACACAAAGAAAAAAAGCGACAATTAAAAAAAAGTTAACCACACAGAAAGAAATGTGTGAAAGTAGCAGTTGAGTAGCTCTGAGTAAAAGCGGCTGGCGGAGGGCCTGGTGGGCTAGATTTGACCCCACAGGAGGGAGGAGAGAGCACAGTCTATAATTAGAAAACACACAGTGCCGCTAATCCTTACTGAATGATTAAGCAGCAAACAAGTTTACAGCCAGGAGTCCACAACCAACCGGCTGTGGAGAGTCAAAGTGGGTTTTTTCCCACAGTGTGGAAAATCTGACGAGTTGAGTTCTGCTTTGTGGTCAGATTCAGGTGAGGCTGGTTTAGCCTCAAATACATCAAGAGTTTCTAATAGGATTTCAGAGATGTTAACATATTAAAGCTGGATTTATGCTGCTGCATAAGGGGGTTACAGGCTCCGCTAGAATTGATGTGTACCCTCTTAAAAATTGAACTAGGTGAGAAAGAAAGAACTGTGATTAAACAGCCCCTATATGTTTCTAATGCCGGAAGACTTTTGTGACAGTTGGGGCAAGAGCAAGACGAATGAGAGGAAAAGCTCAGTATTCTTCTCTTTTTCATTAATGCTAGACATATTTTATGGTCTAGCAAAACAACCAGTGTTATTCAGAATTACGTACGTATTGGATTCTCAGGGCCAATGGAAATAGTCTTCTCTATGAAGTGATATAGAAAGTAAGGGTGTTGGGGTCAGGGAGCCGGATGAGCATGTAGAACGTCCAACTTTCAGTGTGCCTTCAGTCAAAGACCAACAACAAACTACTTGTACTCAACATAAAGAAAAGATTTTTAAAAAACCTTTCAATCAAACATTCAAAGATGTTGCAGGATCAGGGTTGTGTCTGCTGATAGGTTTGAGAAAAATGCATCTTCTGTACAAACCTCTTCATCATGGTGGCTGTCACTCTCTATCAAATGTTAACCAGCTACAGATTGCATAGAAATACCTTTTTTCTTTATCACAATATCATGAAGACAAAATGCAAACATGATTAGTTTGGATATATAATGAATGCACAATATGAGCTGATAATATATTATCTATGTCTATCTGCCACAGAAGCATAACAGAGCGAATGTTTACACTGTAACCTTGTATCTCTAAGTGAGAGACTATCTCTCCGCTCACTTACATATTTCATATACAAGAAATGACCTCCCTGCTGTCAAGGTACGTGGATCTTTCTTTAAGACACACCGGTTCACCGGGTCATGCCGAACGCCCTGTAAAGCACCTGTGCTGGGCTGTAATCACTGATAGTTTGATCAAAACATGTCTCAGAGCGGCCTGACAGCTGGAGAGAACCAAGGTTACAATGTTAACATACATTTTCTTTCATATTGAGATTATCTCTCACTTCGTTACATGTTATATATCTACAGTGTAACTCCATACCTCAATTTAAGGGTTAGGGTTAGGGTTAGTCGACTTTTCCCACCTGCTGTTAGCAGATTTAAAATGTCTACGCTCAGCACGGGTCCTAACAAGGGATGCATCGATCCAATATTTATATCGGATATCGGCCCCAATATTGACTAAATAGCTAGATCGGGTATCAGATAATGGGGCTGATCCATAGGCTGATCTATTCACCTCAATTCTATGTTTATTGTCAGTTTCAGTTAATTTGTTACATTTTGTTTTACAAAGTTAGGAAAGCAATGTTTAAGTCAAGCCTGATGCATTCAGTCTCTTCCACGCCGCGCGGTGTACGGTTTATTAATTCAACAATGTTATCGGATCAGTATCGGGTATCGACCGATACGCAAAGCCCAGGTATCGGTGCATGCCTAGTCCCAACAGTGGATTGACGCTGTAACCCCTTAAAACACACACTGCACCTTGACTCACGTAGAAATCTAACAGGGGGATTGTTCCTCGTACACATGAAATATGCAATGGAGTACAGAGATAGTCTTGATACTACAGGGAACTTGCCTCACTTTTGAAAACTAGTTTATTCCAAGTCCACTTTGTAATTGGCGAGACGATCATTGTTATTTTCTATCTTTGATTTTGAGTCTCTGTTTTGTATCACATTCAGATGCCTGCACAGAATAACTAAAGTTAATCAAGGATTTTTGATAGAAAGAACGATCATTATCCAAAACACAGCTTCTGAACGTTAATTTCAAAGAAGCCAATCATCTTCTCTGCTTGTAAAACCTACAGACTGTTTATAGACGAAGCAATCTGTTCGACAACAGCACTTAGAGAAGGTAAATGCTTTTTGACAAATTCAGAAGCACCTGTCCTCAAACTACTCCACAAAAATACAAACTAGTTACAACTTTTCAGGGCCACGAACAACTTAATATACAATTCAGCAATAGTTTAAATCGACAAAGCTTTAGATGTAAAAACCATTTACATTCCACACTAAGTTTGGTTTAAAATAGATCTAAAGATTGATACAGTGAGTTGGACAGACTTAGAGGTAAAGTATTTGGGGCCAGATTTATACGTTTTCCTATGTTTGACTCCTCTCATTCAGTAAAGCAGCAGCAGCAGCCAGCTCTGGAGTAGCTGCAGAAGACAGCTAATCATTAGTCAGTTAGCCTCCATTATGGCCTGGGATCCAAGCCTGGTGATAAAGAACCAAAGGACTCACAACTTAATGATCCAAAGATCAGTGCAGGATTTACGGGCTCAGGGTTTCCACTACGGCCCCTAGACAAAAGCCTCCTTCCTACCCTCATCTACTTCAGCAGAGGGATTGAGTTCATAAAACCAGGAAACAATGTTAGAAAGTAATGAAATCTCCCACCTATCGTGGAAAGAAGAATAAAACGAAGGAGACATCCATCGTCAAGGTAAAGCTCCCAGTTGATTAGATGATAAATAAAGGCAAGATGCTAGGAACTAACTTTTCACACACTAGGAGTTTTCACAGAGCCTTTCAGCAGCCCTCTTATTTTGTTTTCTTTGAAGAGTTTGACATTACAGCTCATGGTGCACTCTGAATTTATGGGCGTTAGGTGGAAACTCGATTCAATCGTTTTAGGCCCAGAGGATCAACGCTGAGCGTTGAGTCTGAGCTACCTGCTGATGTTTGAAACGAAGGCTAAACTTCCACAAAAGCTTGTAGCGGATGCCATCCATAACTGACATACGTTTGTATGTTGCAAGCAATCTGCAATGGTTGCAATCCATCACACAGACTAAAAAGTGTCTGCTTTTTCTTCTCAGATCAGCTCCTACGGCCTCTGAGGAATCCTGCTCTCAGTGGTGGAGGAATAAAAGACACCAGGGTTCATCCAATCATCTCAAATGACCCTTGAAACGTGAAAGCACTGACCAGGTCAAACAATGCAACCCCCCCGGTTCTTTCTTCTTCTTCCCTGGGCTGTGCACATGCTCATTACCTTACACTTTAAAGCAAGACCAGTGTTCTTGATACCTTTTGGGAGCAGCCAGCTAATTAAGAAAGTATACTGGCTTGGGGTATCCAGGGGCATTCTCCCTTTGAGAACATTTACTAAAATGGGAATTCAATGTTCTGCTCCGTTTATTCTCTAAAGCTGGTGATGCCGACTTGTAGGGCAAATCAGATTGATATTCACTGACTGGAAAGTTGCTCCTGACACTGAAAACATCTCAATCTTGAAAGTAACAGCTACATCCTGATGGTGACTATAATTATTGGCTTGAAATTAAAGTTAAAAAGAATGAAAAACACATTCATTTAAGAAGAGCTGTAATTTTTTGTCAATTAATCTGTCACTTAATTGTTCCCTGACGCTACATAATGTCGAAAAATTGTTGAAATTGCCCATCACAGGTTCACAGAGAACAGATGACATCTTAAAATTGTTCAACCAACAGTCCAAAAGCCAAATATATTCCATTTACAACCATGAAAGAGAAATTGTAAAAACTAACGATGAGGGAATATTGGACCTTGTTTGTCAAAGAATGATAATTAATCAGATGTGTTGTTTATTAGTTTCCTGGTGATTGACTGTTTGGTTAATCAACTAATCATTTTTCAGCACTGCATCATCATCATTATGAATCATTAGTAGCTTTTCAAGCAAATACAAATAATTATGTTTGATTGCGATTTAACAGCGTTATTAAAAAGAAGCCAGAGTATACACAGGAACAAAGGAACCTGTTTGGCATCCATCTGTCATCTGCCTCTGTTGGTATGTTGCAAATCTCATAAGTCTTATTCAAAACTGGCCAATATAACTCCTTCGCAACCTGCTCGGCTCTATAGCAGGAGTCTAATAATGCAGTCCTCAACACCACGCACACCTCCACATAATATTATCAACAGGAGACTGTTGACTGGATAAAATGAGACAAAGCTCTGATAATAGATGTGGTTCCTTAAGTCGGTGACGGAAAACATGTTCCAATTTGTAGCATTGATGATTTGTTACTACACATCTAGTTAGCAATTAGTCCACTGCAAGACTGAATGGCATCCTGGTGTAGGTAACGGGGGGATGCATACAGGTCTTGGTGAGTGAGTACACCAACTTGGATGGAAACTACATTCATGAGACTCCTTATCAGATCCAGGATTTCCTCGGCTGATCAAACTCCAGATGAAGCCAAGGGATGACATCATCAGCTGGCAAGGGTTTTAAGAGTATGTCACATTGGCCTTGGCCGGAGTGAGTTTTACTCATCTCAGGAGACCCTCTCCATCATCGTCACCACCGTCACCATCCCCCCCCCCCCCCCAATGTGGTGTGAATGCCTCCTCTGTGAGCCAGGCCAAGGATCTGCCAGCGGCCCCTCTCTTTGTGCGCTGAATGGGCACGGCTCGGCCACGTTTTAAGGCACCCTAATGTACCATGGCCGGACCACAAAAGCAGCGTGGTAATTTGCCAGGGATAATGACGCTCCCTTAATTCGGCCCTAGGGGCCACAAACAGAAAGCTTTAAAGAGAATCCCCATCCAGGGATGAGTCCCCTGTCCCCCCCCTTTTTTTCTAGGTCTCTCTCTCCCTCTCAGTCCAATCCTTCTCTCTCCCATTGGCCTAAAAGGAGCTTGTTTTCTTCCGGCTTTTTGTCATCCTGAACTAAATATCAGCAAACAACAGCAGGGCTGGAAGAGACTACATGCCAACCACGACTGGAGCCCTGATCTCCTCCCAGAGGAGCAGAGAGAACCAAGACAAATACAGAAGGAGCTTCTTAAAAAGCAGCCAGAGAGGGGAGCGCCACTGCTCTGCTCCAATGACACATATTAGGGAAAGACATTTAGGCCACAAATTGAATCGAGTGGAGTAAGTGAGAAGGAGGGGATTGCTGAGCAAGGGGAGTACAATAACAGAACATAAGCAAATGCCAGGGCTGGCCTTTGGGGATATTAAAATGCAGAAATTGAGAAGAGGGTGATATTGAAGCACAAGTGGTCGGTATTTTTATGATTAATTGGCCTGTGCTCTTTTTCCAGTAATGAAAGGTTTGTTTGACAAGTTAACCTCAGTCTGAGTATTGTTTCAGCCATTAGAAATAGGCTCTGAGTTTAACCACACCATGATGAAATGATAAACAGATGTCTTTCCTCATCTTGTTACGAATAAATCTGACAACTGTTGTCACATAGCAACCAGCTGTCTGCGGCAGATAAATTCAACAGGTATCTTACAAGGATGTGCAATCGATCGTCTTGGTCGGTGGGTTTTGGTCTTTGTACATTTTTCAAACTTTAAAAACCCACTCTTAAATGCTCTCTTGTAGTCTTTATCTACTGCATGTCAATGACAACATTTATTTTCATCAGCTATTTTTCACTGATTGAATTGATCCTATAGATGAGCAAAACAGCAAAACTTGCACATCAGAGAACAACAAGGCTCTAAATGATATTTATGCTCCATATTCTTACACTATGTTTATTCATAATATCTGTTATTATAATTGTAGGGAGATCGCAGAATCTGTATAATCTATTAATCTACAAAAAGTCTGAATCAGGAAATTTAAATGCAAACAGAGTTTTTTTTAACTGTGAGGTCAACATATGTAGAAATGCTGCCTGAAAGTCAAAAATCAGGGCTTACACCTGCCCTGAACACTTCGTTTGAGATGGTTTTTTCTACCTTGCTGATGAGCTGACGTCAGCTAGTTGAGCACGCCTACAAATGGCTTTCTGCTCTATAGCTACGGTTGCTGGATTTCTACACACTCGATTTCTATCTGGATCTCTCATATTTCAGATCAGATTTCGGGCTGTAACATGTGCGGATGTAATTGAGAAGTCGACTTTGAGTAAAGAACGAGAAAAAGTAGTTGTTTGTTGGGTGGTTTGTTGATGTAGCTGACCAATCAAAACAGAGTAGGCATATCGCAGGCGGGCCTTAAAGAGACAGGCGCTGAAGTGAGGGGATGCGTAAAGGGTCAACATGACATAAATAAGAAGCTTTTTCAACTATAAATAATGCAAAGATATTCCAGACTATAAATAAAAGACCTGGAAATGTGTATAATATGCTATATGTTATCTATTGTCATTGTCTTTCAGCCAACATTTGACCTACTTTACAACATTAACAACACTATAAATAATAAAGAAGAGAAAATATGGAAAATACAGCATCAGGAAAGTGGCACAAGAGATGAATATATTAGGTGAGAAGAGGGACAGTGATGTAAGACACCAGTATATTATCCTCTCAAATCAAATGAATGAATTTCATTTGTGTAGAAGTTTAGTTTAATTTTCAACACCATCACTTATTTTACAGACACCACCTAACAAAGAACATCAGTCTCCATGATTAAATGAAAAATCATCTGGTTTTTGGTTAAAATATTTCACCTCCTGTGAGTGTCTTGGAGGCGTTTGGTTGTTTATAATCATTTCTAATAGTGAGTCAATACTTTTGGGAAACACCTCTTAAGCTCTTAAGGGTTCGCAGATGGATTTGATCATGCTTTTGGGAAACAGAAAAATGGATTAAATTGGTTTAAAATTGCAATATCCATGGATCAAGTCTGGCTGGGGACTTTAGTTACATGTCATTTCCTTCACTTCCCTCCCATGTGTCAGCTCTAATAATCTAATAAAAGTCTGAAACAATGCTTTAAAAAAAGAAAACAATGATACTCGGGTATTGATGGGTGGAATAATGAGAGTATTGTCTTACTCTGGTTCTAATCAAATTAACAGCGAGCAGATAAGAGCATTGACAGTGACTTCAGTCTTTTATGGTGGCGCTGATGTCGCAAGGTGATTTTGCACTCCTGTCACATCTCATCTTAACATTGATTTAACAATTGTTTCAATTAGGCTCAAGGCTGTCTGCAAGTGGAGTGATTCGCATTCACACACACACACGCACGCACACATACACAGAGAGAGAAGGAGAGAGAGAGAGAGAGAGAGAGAGAGAGAGAGAGAGAGAGAGAGAGAGAGAGAGAGAGAGAGAGAGAGAGAGAGAGAGAGAGAGAGAGAGAGAGAGAGAGAGAGAGAGAGAGAGAGAGTTAAAACTCCTCCATTAGCAGCCTGTGTGAGCCCCAAACAAACCTCTCCTGCTTCTCCTCCTCCCTTCCGCCTCCACTGCCATACTCTCACCGCTGCTTTTCAAATCACTTCACTCAGTCAGAATAAAGGGCTTTCACAAAAAAAAAAAAAAAAAAAAAAAAAAAAGAGCTGCCTTACTTTTTACTACAGAGGCTGCAGAGATTTGGGGGAGGAAATGAGAGAGACGTGATGAGAGAGTGAGAATGTGAGGAGAAGAAAACATTTTTAAAAAAGAATAATAGCAATCCTCCTCATCATAGACATGGAATATCCACAAGAGAAGCCCAGCGTCTGACAACAAAATTGAGCACGTAAGAAGAAGGAAAACTATAATTGCAGAACAAATACAAAAGCAGAAATTCAGGTGAAAAAAAAAAAAAGGAAAAAGAACAAACTGAAGAGATGCATGAAAGTGAACATTTAGAATGAGGAAGGATGGAGGATATATATATATATATATATATAATTTTAAAAAGAGGTGTACTCACCAGCTAAGCATCACTGGGGTGTAGGGACGGGGCTGAGAGGGCCGTCTGTCCTTTTCAAACTGATTCTGGGAGAAGAGAGAGAAGAGGAGGGGGGAGGGGTGAGTCTTTCACTTGCTGCTCACCTCCTTCTCATAAGCAGAGCGCTGTGCCACAAAGAAGAAGTGCTGGCGCTCTCGTAAACAAACCGCCAAACTTTTCAATGGAGCGGAGAGGGAGGAGCGGGAATGGCATTTAAACTGAGACTTCATGGAAGTTGCAGAGGGGGGAGAGAGAGAGGGAGGGAGGGAGGGAGGGGAGGGGAGGGGGGGGGAAGGAGCTGTGAGATGCCTTTACATCATTTGAAGGCCTAACCGGACAATAACAAAACCGCAAAAGTTCAGCGCAGTTCAAACGCATTAAACCCCCGTGTAACATAAAGACAGCTGTATTGCTTTGTAACCGCTGCTGTAAATTCACTGTAAATGAACAGTATAGATGTAAATGAGGTGAACGGATGCCTAATTGTGTCCAATCAAACACGGACGCTAATATGCAGAGGGCACTTTGGGGTTCCAAGGGCTTTTTTGATCTCTGCGCCGCAGAGCAAATTGGAACAAATGGGCCCTGCTCGGTTTCTACGGCAACCTGAGAGAGCGGCTCAGACTTGCTGCCCCAACCAATCCCCCCCCCCCCCCCCCCCCCCTTGTGGCGTCGACCGCCGTGATATGGCTGCTCTTTCTTTCCACTGCCACACAGAACTGCTAAAGGATGAGCAGAACGGGGGATTGATTATTATCAGCTGATCACTCATCAATATGCTTTTAAAGGATAATGTTGCTATTCTTTAGTATTCATTTAGACAGTATTAAGAGCTGTGACAGATGTTTAATTTAATTATTGAGTAGTTTTGCCATACAGTAGTTGCAAGTGACATCCTCAAATGATCGATTCTGTCTGCCCAGCAACACAAAATCTAAACATCATCAATTCACAATGATATAAAAATCTTCACATTTGAGAAGCTGGTACTAATAAATGATTGAAACCATTTATCACTTATGAAAATAGTTGTTTAATAATTAAACGTCCTGTACAAAGTTGCTCCGCTAGGCTCTCCCCCCGCTGGATGCTGAGACTCTGAGCAGCCACAAAGACAGGTAGACAAATGCAGTAAAGGGGATTTTCTATGGAGCTAAGCTGAGAATTTAAGGCTGAGCAGCGGGAAGTGTCCGCTCGAACAAAAAAAGAAAAAGAAAAAAAACACTCCCCATAATCTCCAATGTCAGGGTGGGATCAGGATTTATTCACTGCAACAAGTGAAGAGGAAGAATTCTCATAAACTGCTTAGTGTGTGACCTATCGTCTCTTCAGGACACACACAGCACATTCTCCTGCATCACCAGCAGACAGCCAGACAAACAAAGTCTAGGACCAACTCAACCCTGCTCAAATTCAGTAAAACTTTAATGAGCAGATGACTGACAGGGACGGCATGTGACATTCAGCGTGACACCAAACACACTGCACAGCTCTTTTTTTTGCTTTTGGGTAAACACAACACAGATAAGTAAGTGACGGCGGATAACGAGGCCAATCCTTGCTTCCAGACATCTGCGTCGCCTGCCAAAATCTCTTCCAGTGATTCCAGTTAGGTCCTGTGTTCAGCGGACAGCTGTTTCTGCAGCTGGAAGACAACCAGAACCTTTACGGGACGGATTAAGAATACGGGCGTCGTCTTCCTTGAGCCGAAGCCAGGAAAATTAGTGACAGAGAAAGTGGAGATGTGCAAGTTTTTGTGAGTCAATGTAAAGAAGCGTGCCAAATATTAACTGCTCCTAGTAACTGTTGCCATGTCAACCAAAGCTGTAACTGACGCTGATAGGACAGATACTTCACTCACTGCTGATTGACAAGGGCAAAACATTTCATATGAAACCATGTCAAACTGAATAATTACTGGTAGAAAGGATGAGTTGCTGCTGTATAAATAAAAATAGATATAGATTGATACCCTGTTGAGTTTAGTACCTCTTCTACTTACAACTAGTGAGTAATAACAGCCATTCCTGTTTGTATTCAAGAATCTTATTAAATCAAGAGAAGTAAATGATCATTTAAGAGGGTTGTGTATCTTCATAATATGTAAAGTGAGAACTAATAGACAATATAGATGTGTTCCAGCTTTAGGAGTGGAACTATGGAACGGTCTCAATGATGGATGAATGTGTAATTCTCTGTTGAGCTTCAAAAAAGCCTTTTAAATATAAAACAATTAAGGATAATGATGTGAAATGATTCAAATTTAAAAGAATTAGGATCAGAATTTAGAGTAACTTGAGGCTTCAGCAATCCACATATGAGGACATTTGGAAGGAGTGGAGAATGTGAAACGCCCTTCTTTTGTTAGTTTTTAAAAAATACCTTCACCCAATTATTTTTAATAAAATAAAAAATATACAAAATGGAAAACACTGTAAAATTAATATACTATAATTACACAATTAAGATGACTGTATGTAATGTTGTTGACACGGGATTCTAATTAAAGGAAAAAATGTTTTTAAAAAGTACGAGAAAAAAAAGAATTTAGAGTAACATTTCTATCTTTTGTACTACTGATATTCTGGGTTATCATGTGCATTGTATAGCATAGGCAATAATACGTGTATTTTATTGTGAAATGGATTGGATGCTGATGTTTTACCAGTTGCATACCAGCACTAATTGTTAAGTTTTGTTCCTTATAATGTATGACTGAAATTAACTATTCATTCATTCATTCATACTTAGTGCAATGTTACAAGTGGGTGTCTGCTTTGTGTGTATCATACTAATGTATAATAATGTATGCAAACAAGCATGCTCAGTTTGACTATTTAACACAAGCCTGCAAACACATTTTCAGTTCACACTTTCACACTGGCTCAGCAGATTAACCTCACAGCCTGGTGTCAGCTGTGCAGACATGTTTGAGCAAATCATAGCAATATACTTTATATACATATATAATCATATGATATTCATCATTATATTAGTGCTGAAGCAGTTTGAACTCATGCATTTCAGCACCTCTGAAAGTCATCTGGTGTTCTATTCATTTTTACTTTCTTGATGTTCTCTAATTATTTCTCTATTCCTCCTGATCTATCGCTCTCTCTCTCACTCTCTCTCACACACTAACACACACACACACACACACACACACATGCACACAGGGGATATATACAAAGCAACAGATAGAAGAGCTATTTTCTGTCTCTGCAATGCTTGAATTAGTCTTTGAAAGTCATCTGCCTGGTATGTGTGTGTGTGTGTGTGTGTGCGTGTGTGCGTGCGTGCGTGTGTGTGCGGTGAAGCCGAGATGCTCTAAAAAGCAGCAGGCCCTCTGATAACAGTATGAGGCTCGCTAAGCGCTTAAGAGGCTGAGATCACAGTCACATCGACGTCCAATCTGGAACTTTTTTTTTTTAGGGCCTGTCTAAACTTTTACAGCTCTCCATGGTGCGTCTGCCTTATTTCTGTCTGTAAGAAGTGATCATCAACAGTTGCCATCAGATCCAGCAGAGAAAATCAAATTGTTCTAATTAAGCTCCGGTTACTGCTAACTGAGTCAGACAGTTTAATTGAAGACTTAGCGGGAAGTGGGTGAAGAGGCGAGTTATGAAACAGCGGCGGCTCACAATTCAACAGCTCACACACACACACAAACACACACACACATACATACATGTAAACTGTACACTGTGCAGTCTCATGTTCCTGCTTCAGGGCTGTAAAGGACATATGTCTAATTTGGAGCCTGCAGCTTCCAGATTTTTTATGAAGTCTCCTAAAATTTATCATAACAGCAGTTTATACTCTGCCAAGGACACATCACACGATATTAAATGATACAGCTACACTCAAAAAGCAACAAATAAACACTTTCAGTTCTCTGTAGTGCAGAACTGATCACTAACAACTATATCATCAGAGCTCAGTGCTGCTGGTCTTACACTTAAAGTTAAGCATGAAAGGAGGGTCAGGAGGGTCACTAAAGAGCATGTGAGACGCTGTTCATGGAGCAAGCGCTTCCTCTCATGCATGATGGCATTTGGTTCCCCATCCCTGCACAGTGTGTACAAATGTGACATTTGATGGCAACTGGTGGCAACAGCTAGGATGCCCAGCTGGAATCACACTGGGCAGCAGTAGTGGTGGAGGAATCATGAATAAGGCCAAAACTAGAATTACTGAAAAATAAAGGAGGCACACTCTACAATCTGAACACACACACATACACACACAGATGTAGCATTTAAAAGTTAATGACTCCAGAGACCAACACTAGACAACATCTAAATCTATAATGAGTTATGTATTAATATTAATGCTTTATTATAATGTTCAAACCTTTGTTTACATCAGTGCTGTCAGCAGCAGGTTAAATGCCTCTTTTATCAATTCCAGTATCTGTCAGGCTCTAATTCTGATTAGTGAAAAAAAAAAAAAAAAACAGCAGATTTTTGATGATAACAGTAACATATGTTGATCACATCACTTCACATCAACTTGTGTGTTCTAAAAAATGTAGCAACGCAGCACATTTGAAGCATGTGGTGAGTAACAGAGAGGAAAAGCAGCTGAGCTCCTCTGCCCACTCACATTCAGCAGAGTAAACAGTGAGTCTGACACATACACTCTGTAATGACACCGTTTCTAAAGCATCTCAAGCACTACTTTGCACTACTACTGCATTATGTGCTCTCACTGTTTTGAATACTAACCGACCCAACATAGCTTTTAATATCAGCCCTCTAATAGATGAGTCAGGCTCTACTTTCTATACCATAAACTATACATTCTCTATAGATATATAGACTCCAGGAAAGTGGAAGAAAAACATTAGAATCAGTAAAAAAAGGAAATATTTCCAAAATGTAGCAAATGTGAGAATGTTAAGACAGTAGAAGCAATGCATGCAGGGTAAAGACAGACCATTACCCGGCTCTGAAAAACCGTGACCTCCATTTAAAACGATTACAGGTCCAAGCACAGAGCAGAATAAATTCCCTTAACGTTTAAGCTGAATCTTTAAAATTCACCTGAGGATGAATCAGAGTAAAAAGCACCAAGTCTCAGTGAGAACAGGCAGGATGTTTAAATAAAAAAAAAAGGATGATAGGAAATATGATTATCGAGAGAGATGAGACTGTGTTGTATTCACATTGTGATATTTGACTGGTAGAGATAGAAATGGCCTTCATGTGCTATTTATTATCTGCCCAATATGTATTCAGAGATATTACTATCAGACAAAAAGACATTAAAAGGACTACCTAACCACAAAAAAAAACAAATCATCTTAGTATGGAGAATAGAAGAATAGACACTGCAATAAATCTATTCTATTAAAGCTGAAATAGGGCTGTCATTTGATGTCATGATAGGGACAGGGAAGAACCAACATATTTTTCATCACTGAATCTTTGTGCTTTCTTTAAATAACTCAACAGAAACATCAGAAACATGTTCATCTCTCTCAGTATGCAAAGTATTGTATAATTCTTAACATTAATATTTAGTTGTGAAGACTTTTTAACTGTAAAATCCATCATGCCTATAACATCAGCTACCTAAATGTTTTCCCTCTCTGTCTGTGTCACATACTTATTAGTCTGCACTGAAGGTCAGACTGGTGATGTAAAATATGGGTGATTACTGTTTTGTACTATTTCAACAGAAAACACGCATTATATAATATGATGGCTCAGATTACAATGCTATGGAGAAGATGTCAATCAGCTGTTAATCAGAGCAGCACCAAATGCACAACGCTACATCATTGCAGTGGAAAAAACAAAGCGTGCTGCGTCATAGTCGCTGATTACATCCAAAATGACGTAGAGTCTAAAAATGTACTGTTTCAAACTGCTGAATGATTCAAGTAGGAGAGTATCATGTCCATCCAAGTCTTAAAGGGTTCGGGTGTCCTCTAACAGTGTCTAAGCAGGTAGTGACCCAGAGTTTGACTTCTGGTGTCTTGATGAGCTGAAATATATCCTCCTGTTTCACTACACTACTCATTACATTTGTTTATTTTGTTTCTGCGACGTCGTTTTTATTGTTGACATTCCAATCTAATAAGTCAGGTTGAGTCACATTGTTTTTATTTCCATAGCCCAGAATCACAGATTTGTCTCAGAAGGGCTTTACAACCACCCCTCACCTTTTAACAAGGGCAAAAAAAGAAAAAAAAATAGACTTAGGCAATAAAAATGTGCAAATGTTTTTACTGTGCTAATAAAACACGATAAATCAAATGAATTGCCTTTGGAGAGAGAAGGAGGGAGACGGCTGCAATTAACTTAGTTAAATAATCTAACACATCCAAGAGGCTGGAGGCTGTTGTAGACGAGTGGCCTCGGACACATGGGCACGCAGACGAGAACAAAACACACACACACACACACACACACACACACACACACACACACACACACACACACACACACACACACACACACACACACACACACAGACGCACACATGCTGCTTGCCAAAAGGTCGACTCTTACAGAGGAGGCGGTTTAACTTGCACAACCTGAAACCATGGCGTCACGTTGACAGGCAAAGTCATCCATTACCCTTGTTATTCTGCTCTCCAGCTCCTTCTGTCTCCGCACCGGCTTTCCAGGCCGGCTTCGTATGTCTCTGGCTTTCCATCATAGCACTTGACACCTGTTTATATACGGCGTGACCTCTGACCCCAGCGCTCCCTTATCCTCACAGACAGCTCCTCGGAGTTGGAGGAGAGCTTGTCGCTCGGTGTTATTGCAGAGTCAAGACAAATGGCGAAAAGGTTACGGCGGAGATGTAAACAAGAGGAGAGTTTAAAAAGCGCGGAGGGAATAACAGAGGCGACATGGACAACCCCCCCCCCACACACATCCACACCTACATGTTTATACTCTAAGCGTTGTATAAATGCGTGTGTTCCTGTACTTCCATTTTCGTATGTGTTTCTATCTGATCGCTCACTAAGCTCAAGTGGGTCTCCGTGGTAATTAAATGGCACCTCCATTAAAGAAGCCCACGGCTGCTAATACATCAGCGGAAGCTTTAACACTACAAACTGCACGGCTCACCGACCGGCTTACAGAGATGATGGAGAGTTAACTACGCTATTTAAATGCATCAAAATCTCGCCAAACGTGACACTGACTCATACAGTATTCTACTAAAGCTGGGCAAAATACTAAATATTAATGATGTATTTGTAATATTACTGTATGTTGGAGATACAAACGAGGGACAACATTGCTATTACTGCTATGACCTCAATATGTTTTTACTTAATATGGTCATTTTTTATTTAATGCTAAGTTTTCATAACCAATCAGATAGTTAAAGCAGAATATTTTCATAATAAAAGATCTCCCCCAGACTTGTATTAAGACATGTAGAAATACTCAGTTTGGAACAATAATGTGTGTGCAGAAAATGACCAGATTAATTCCATTAAATGACATCTACGCCTTCTTCCTCATTAAATATTCCAGACTATATAAATATGGTAATTTTTAACTACTGGACACAATCCATCTCCTGCTTCACTGTAAGTCTATTCTCAGTGTTTGTGCACTTGAAGCTTCTTGTCTCTACATCCTGAAGTTGAATACTACAAACTAGTCGTGATGTCACAAATCCTGCTCAGTGAATAGGTTGTTTGCAGTTACGTCACCTGATGACGCGCGAAATTCAGCTGGAGGGCAGGAAGTAAACAGCAGTTATGACAGAGATGGAGGAAAGTCGGTATTGCGAAAGTTTAGATCCTATTTCCAAGGAAAGGTATCGGGAGAAGATCATTAAATATGTTGGATGTGACCCGTATATGATGAAGAAGAGCGATTTTTCAACGGATTTGAACGATTTGCCTGCTATCGAGGCCGTTGACATTACTAATTACCTTGTTCTTCAGACTTCATTTTATTCTAAAGAACAAATGAAAGCCTACAAAAGTATGGAGGCGTATAATTTTTTTGTCAGCGGGTGGGTCCACGACCTCGGCTCCAAGGTGCTCCACGAAGATAATCGTTTGGTTTTCGCCAGGGTGAGTGATTTTATTTCTTTTATGGGTTTACTATCATTAATGGTTAGCCGCAATCGTTTAACACCGTCTCTCTCAGCTTAACGGTAAACGGTGTTTACGTTACTAGGTTAACCACTCTCAAAGGTCTGGTGAAACGCCTCTAAAGACGTGGATAATAACGAAGAAAGACGGAGAAGTAATTGCAGCTCATTGCAATTGCATGGCAGGGTAAGTTATTTATGTCAACTCCTTGTTATGTCTCTCCTTTGTGTAATGTTAGACTGTTAACCGTGATTTAAGGGTTACTGGTGTTGCTTTTGACTTTTTTTTAATCACTAATGCTTATTACTTTTTTTTCCATTTGTGGTTAATAAATAAATGTCTATTCAATTGTATTCACAGACTGTCAGAATCATGCTCCCATGTAGGGGCTATTTTATTTGCTGTAGAAGCCGGTATACGGATGAGGGCCACAGCCTCCTGCACAATGGACAAGTGCAAGTGGCTGATGCCAGCACATATAAAAAAGGTACAGTGACCACATCCAAACCAAATATTGGACAAAGAGTATGTTTTTTCTTGAACAATGTGGGACAGGTCACCAATGCTTAGCAAACATGAAAATTGTGATATTAAAAAAAATAAATATCAATATTCTGCCCTTTTCTTTTGTTTGTCATAAGACAAACAGCAAAAACATTATACTTTACAAATGAATGAAATATATTCACTAAAACATAGGCAGACAGTTTACTCTCATAAAACATGCACAGCAGCACAGGTGTGTGTTGGCGTGCTGTGCGCCGGTAAAACACAACACAGCCGATCAATTAACACAACGCACTATGATTAAAAATTGCAAGCTTGTTCTTCTGAGTCATACCTGTGTAGTATGCTGTACTATATACTTGTGTAAAAAAGACTCTAGTAAAAGCAGACGTACTGATTCAACTCTTTACTCCGGTAAAAGTAAGAAAGTTTGATCACTTCGAGTGATCATTCATGCTCGCAGGAATAGACTTAGTTTAACTGAATGACTTAGAAGTCGCCAAATGACTTACTTTAGTCAGTTAGTTTATATAATGCAGATTTGTAAAATATTACTTTTATGAGGGTCACAGTCACAGATAATAAACTTAGCATTTCATAATTGTGGTAGCAGCCGTGCAGCAGATGTAATGAAGTCCACGCAGCACGCTGGATGCAAACTAATATTAAGCCTAAAAGACACAAGTCACATGTTGCTCCCAGTGCAAAAAAAGAAAAAAAGACGCTTTTCAAAATTAATGTTTTGATACATTTTGATGAAAAACTCAATGATTAGTGCCATTTAGTCCTGTTATAGTCCTGTTATATTTTAGAGAAGACAGACATCTGCAACTCACAACAAAACAGTATAGATGGATAATCAGTACAATAGGCCAGAGGAAAAATATGTATAATTTACTTTGAGGTGAGCCCTAGTTTATGGACCACAGAAATATGTGTTTGGTGCTGTCTGTTAAGTGATTTCCCTTAGTAGAGCAGGTCTTAATAATCTTTGTGATTTTCATATTTTTCAGATTTCCTCTGCTCCAGTAGCTCTCATCGACTTCTCCTCAGCAAAATCCAAAAAACAAAAATTGGACAATGCCATCGCTGGAGCAAATGAACAACCTAAGGTTGATAAAGTAATTATTTGTCCGAGAGTGAAGAAAGGGTCAGAAACATATGCACAGTTTTTTGATTCCTTGAGCAAAAACTGTCCCAGGAGTGCAGCACTGATGGCTAGGGAGAATTACTTTGAGGAATTTGTTCCCAAATCTCGCATGCTCCCTAAAACTCTACTTGAACACAGAACTTCAGGGACTTTGCATCTACCTCCCAAAGATCTTGAAGAGCTATGCCAGGATTTCCAGCTACACAAGCTCACTCCCTGTCAGGTCCAGGCTGTAGAGAAGGCAACACAAAGTCAGGGTGCATCCAGGATATGGTTTAATCAAAGAGCTGGACGCATAACTGCCTCACGGCTTAAACAAGTCCTTAAGAGTAATCACCAGCAACCACCCAAGAGCTTGATAAAGGCCATATGCTACCCAGAAGCACACAGGTTCACCACAGTCGCAACAAGGTATTTAGGGTTTGAATTAGGATAAGACAGTGGTAAAGTTTGGGGTTTGTTTTAAAAAACATTAAAACTTAAGTGGATGGGAGGGTCCACACCACAGCTCTTAAGCTGTGATCTGGACTCCACCATCTACTATTGTTAGAATTATTTTTAAACTATAGTTTGTTCTAGGTTTGTACAGCAAAGGTCAATATTAGTTATAGGGCTATAAAGCAAGGACTATGCAGGTGTAGGGCCAAGAAGAGGGAGTTGGATAATAGTCAGTATTTAAATCACTATACTGGTTCTACATCCATCACTGAGTAAAAAACTTCATTTTTATTTTTTGCTTATGTATACTGTTTACAGTTACGGATGCAAACATGAAACAGAAGCCAGACGAGCATATGAAAAGCAGATGGGACTGGAGCATGAGGGCTTTTCTTGTATGGACAGTGGTCTCTGGCTGAGTCCCAAGTGGCCATACATGGGAGCCTCACCTGATGGCATGGTCAGGTGTGACTGTCACGGAACTGGCATTTGCGAGATAAAGGTAACATTCAATTTCATTATAAACATGCTGCAATATAAAGACATGTTTTTAATGGCTGAAAAAAACAGGGCACATGCAATTAATTGCATTTGAGAGTATATGGTCCCCTTTAACTGTATATTACAATAAACAATGATCATATTTTGCAACCTGTCTTCTGTGCTTTTCCTTGAACCCAACTGCTTTGGTGTGCTTTTTCATTCTATTGTTGACATGTTCTTTTCGCTGTGACTTATAGTGCCCACACAATCAGCGAGATGAAATTAATCTGCGCATGTGTGCTGGAACCCCAGGATTCTGCCTTCTCAATGATGGAGATGATGTCAAACTGGACCGGAGTCATGCCTACTACTCCCAAGTCCAGGGACAGCTTCATGTTGTGGGTGCCGATTATTGTGACTTTGTGGTGTGGAATCGGAACGACATGTTTGTTGAAAGAATTGTACCTGATTTTGAGTTTTGGGAAGATGCAATTCCTAAAGCTGAAACATTTTTCAGAAATTGCATACTTCCTGAAGTACTGGGACAGCAGGTTACAAAGTGCCATGTGATAAAAAAACACAACTAACATGACAGTCTTTTTGAGCAAGTAGATATTTATTGACAAGATAAAATTATATTGAGAAGACTGAATAATACAAATGTACAAAAGATTTTAATAGATTAGATGGATGATAGGTGTACTTAAAACTATTTTGCAACAATGTGCAATAACAAACTGGATTCAGTTGTATTAAAGATCAAACTTTTAGGGCTCAATTCTGTCAAAGGTATTGTAGAGTATGGCACAGCTTTACCATTTTATGTCTTCCTGTTCATACTGATTTATAATTATGAATGACTCAATCAACTGTCATTTTTCTAATTTAGTTATTTACAGCACCAATTTAGTTATTTACAGCTCATTACAGCACCAATTTAGTTATTTACAGCACATTAATAGTTATTTACAGCACATTAATAGTTATTTACAGCACCAATTTAGTTATTTACAGCACATTAATAGTTATTTACAGCACATGGATACATTTTGTACTTTCTAGTCCAGTGACACAACAGACTCTGACAGATTTGACAAGGCACAGCAAATAAACCCAATCTTGTCAATCAATGACAATGACTCGCCTTGTTTTGTAGCCATGTGTTCGATGGGCATAGCTCTGCTTTGCAGAATCTGATATTTCCTTCTGACTAATCCTATGACCCTTTCAACATGAATTCGCACATTTGCGATTTTTCTGGTTTGTTCCACCTCATATGCTGACAGTTGTCTTTTCCCCCTGGTGAATGCAGGCATCTGTAGTGAAGCACAGTAAAATCCCACACTATCTCCAACATTAAATCCACGGTCAGCTAGAACAATATCTCCAGGTAAAAGGTTTTGTAGGAGACCGCTCTCTTCAGTGATCTGTTTATCGCTAACTCTTCCTCCCCAGGCACGAGATATGTAAGAGACATAACCTTGGGGAGCAACACCAATCAAAAATTTAACAGTGTTGTGATGCTTGTAGTTTGACCATGTTTGTGCTCTAGCTAGCAAATTAGACGGCCTCTCAATAAACACTTCAAAGCAGTCAACAATCACAGCAACTCTACATCCAAATGCTTGCCTGAATCCCATTGGCATTGTAGCTTGAAGTACATGTCGCTCTGGCCACTCAATTAAAAACTCCAATCTCTCATAAAGTATGCCGATTAACTTGTGCCAAATTCTAGAAACAGTGGAGTAAGATATGTTGAACCTGAAAGCCAAATCTTTCAGAGGGAGATTTAATCTCAACCTCAGCAGAACCAAAATGAATTGCTCAAATTTACAGAGCGCAGACATAGGACCATAGGTGATGTAAGGCTCACACAGCTGAAAAACCTGCATCAAAACTAAGACATTAGGGAGCCCGGTATAAAATTTTGTCTTGTCTTCACTCTTCTCAAAAGACTCTTGACTAAACAGTGTATCCATTGCTTTGGTACGAAGATCTACCAGCTCTTTTGTGGTTTGCTTCAGAACATCTTCCATTCTCTCAATGTCATCCATTGTAAGGTCCGTCTGACAGCTTGCATCTGCATACAATATATAGGAGGGGGTGCAATAAGTTATTCAAATTTCTCCAAAAATATATCTAAAAATACGTCTAATTTTCTTATTGTCTCTTTTTTTTTTTGTCCAATTTATACACTTAATTGGTGACTTCACTGACTTAGTTATCAATGTTTTGAAAGCCTTATTCAAAGTTTACATAGATTAGTTGCTGTCATGATCATGATTTGTCATATGCAACAATAATATTGGCTACACATTAATACCTTGTCGATCATTTGACATTTCATTGAAGTCCTCTGATTGTGGGCTGTCAGACTGCTGTGGATCCGGGCTCTCTGTTGCCCCTGAGCTTCTTTGGTGGTGTGCCCTAGATTTCATCCTCACCTCTCGTTGACGCGATGATTCTGACTCTGCCTTACCTCGCTGGTAACCGAGGTTAACTGTAGGAGCCCAGTCTACAGACTCAACGTCCTTTAAAGCGCTGGGGCATCCTAAAGAAATAAACCAACGGCCCTAATTACACGTATGCGCCGCATAAAACTCGTATTGTTGTTAAGAGGTACAAACTCCAACAAAGCTATGAAAAAAACTACCTTTACTGTTACAGAGTAAATTAACAGTTAACTATATTCTAATGTTACATAAACAAAGCTACAAAAGGCAAGTTACCTTTGACGAAGTGGTCGCTACACACACGGGCATTATCCGACTCTGCTCCTCCTGACTGTAAACAGAGGTTGGAAAGCCAATTTTTCCGGCGTTTTTCAGTCAGTTTCCTACATTTTTCCCCTTTGTGGACAACTACTTTAGGAACTCGATAAAAACTCTTGCTGGTTTCTCGGTTGGACCGATTAGAGCAACCATAAACAACACAAAAACTCGGCATGACTTCCTAGACCGCTTCTTCCCAGTAAACAAGTTGTGGCGAATTACTTATTAATTACTTCCTGCCCTCCATCTGCAGTTGGCGCCACAGCGTAGAACGATAGTGACGTCATATGCAAACAACCTATACACAGAAACGTTCCATCATTCTGCACACTCAACCTCAAACATCCAATTGTAGTAACAAGAGAGAAAATATATTATTTGAATGAATGTGTGTGTACTCGTCTGCTGTCTAGTTGACAATAACACATTGAAGTTCATTTGACATGTCATAACAGGAAAGCACAGGTGTAACTAATACTTTAATTAGCACCACTTTCCATTGAGTTTTAGCAGAGTTCATGTGTGTACTTACCTAAATGGAACTGAGCCATTGTTTATTATAATTCCACATCACTTTTCCAATTGTGATGGTTGCTAATGGCGCTTTTCCACTACACAATTCCAGCACGACTCGCCTCGCCTCGACTCGGCACGGTTCCAGAAAAGACCTTTTCCATTACAAAAAAGTACCCACTCAACGTGGGCGGGGTCGTCATAGCACAGCTCCGCGAAACTGCCGTGACTTCGTTTTATACGCGACACAAAACACATAAACAATGGAGGACATTGAGGCAGTGGTGTACTTGCTGCTGTATGTGGCTTTGTGTCACACACAAAGCAAGAAAATTGAGCCGTATGGCTGTAACTATGGTTGTAACGCTGCTGCCGGTATTTAAAAATGCCGGGTTATGTTGCCGGAAGAAAGACCGGAAAAAGCAACTGCCGGAGGAAGTGACGTTTTGAGCGGACCAATCACAGCCCTTGCGGTCTGCGTTGCCGTGACGCGTAGTTAGGAGGTTTTTGGAGGTGCACGTCAGGCTACGGCGTAGGGGTCTGCATCGACGAAAGCCTTATTTATACTTCTGCGTTACGTCGAAGCGTAGCAACGCAGAGCTCTCTGCGTCGAAGCGGACCCCTACGCTGTAGCCTGACGTGCACCTCCAAAAAATCCTAACTACGCGTCACGGCAACGCGGACCGCAAGGGTTGTGATTGGTCCGCTCAAAACGCCAGTTCCTCCGGCAGTTGCTTTTTCCGGTCTTTCTTCCTGCAACACCGCCATTATTATTAATAATGAACAAAAGGTATGTGTTTTCTGTTATTAGCGCACATAACGCACAATGCTACATGCTACTGTGACCAACAAAAAACAAAAAAACCATACTACTGTGACCGGAAGATAAACAAGGATACGGATATGACTCCTCTGAAACCACACACACCCCCTAGCGGCATGGCGGTGAATTGCAGAGCAACGCGTTCCCTCGGCGTTCCCTCGACGCAGGGACTGCCTAGCAATGCTGCTCCACCAAACAGTGTCCATCAAAATAAATATATAAATCAAATTAAAATTACAACTAAAATGAAACACACCTAACAGACCCCAAACAATAACTAACTAAATTAAATTAAAAAAATTAAATTAAAAACCTAACAGACCCCAGCAAAAAAGCACAACAATGAGAAGAAGTCAAACATTATTCAGCAGTCTGAAATGAATTAGGCCTGACTAACATAGCTGGTATTCAGGAGTAAAACTTCGTGAAATAGCCTAGCGGTTGCTAACGAGAATGAGCTAAAACCTGGAAGACAGCTTCATTCAAAGAGTAATAGTTGGCTGCATATTTGTTTACTTGGATTTTATGTAAATCAATTGACTTAGTTTGAGACAATGAAGCATTTAGATGTATGTACTATGTGGCAATTTCCTACAGATCTATTTAATATTTATACTTGTTTAATATTTATTCTGACTTGGGATTTGTCTTTGTTTTGCCCAGACTTGATGACATATCTAAAAATTTAAAAATGGACTTATCCTGTACATATGTTCAGATTGAGAAGTATCTACTATAAGCCACAGACTATGCTCAAGACATATTTTATCCCCCATATTGCAGGATTTTCTTTATTTACTTGCTCTTATAAAATTCTGTAATACTGGATCAGAAAATCAGTTTTCATATATTTCATTGATCCATCGAGATTCATTTGGAATTCAGTTACAGGTGCAACGAAGTAGTGAAAAAAAGAAGAATGACCGTGAAGATGGACTTTAGAGAGGAGGAGATAAAAAAGAGACCTGCAGCAAGTTGGACTTTTCTTTTCAGCTATGTGTCCTTCCTTTAGCGGTGTGTGTGTGTGTGTGTGTCTGTGTGTGTCTGTGTGTGTGTGTGTGTGTGTTCAGTTTGTGTGAGTACATTTACTCCCTTGAACCAGGTGTTTGCAGTGGGATTCATTCTTTCCAACAGTCTTTGTGTGGTCCTGAGGCTGTTGATTAGTCTGCTAGTGGTGGTTACACTACTAGATGTGTGTGTGTGTGTGTGTGTGTGTGTGTGTGTGTGTGTGTGTGTGTGTGTGTGTGTGTGTGTGTGTGTGTGTGATGGAACTTGTTACGTATGTGCGTATGAGTGCATGTCTTTCCACTTCTCTGTTTGTGTCCTTTAGTAGTTTGTGAGAGATGCTGCTCACGTGCACGTGTCTGTAAGTGAACTTGGCCATTCCAATTACAGATTGTTGTGTGTGTGAGTTAAGTGCATTGTGGGAGAGGACGGGAGGGGGGCGGGGGGTTAGACTGAATTTTCCCCAGGCAGCCAGGAGCGACGACCTCAGCTTCATCACAATATTTATACTTATCAAGCTCAATATCGATCCGCACGTCCAAATTGTGCAGCAGCTGGTCTTTCTAAGCCAGCAGAACCAGACTTGACACAAACGTGTAAAAACATGTCATAAGCTACATTGTTGTGTTTAAGCGGCAGATCCTCGGCTGCTGGATGAATTCGCCACGTTCGATTCAGACTCTGAAATCAGCAGGTTCTTTTTCGACGCGTTGCAGTAATTAGTTCAGCCTGTTCCGATTCCGTGTGTTTTCATCCTAATTAGCTGAAAAGGCAAACTCGACGTGACTGTTGAGCGTGGTCATGAACTGTGTAGAATGAAAAACAGACTAGAAGAGAACATCGGTGAAACAGGAGCATTCGTAATGTTTGAGAGTCTAATCCTGAAATGTACTGGAGACAATTAAGCTGTCCTTTACATTTCTTTTTTTTTTTAAATTTAAACATGTAACACAGACACCACAACAGTCATCCAGGATCACCAGGGTTGGGTTCAGACCCATTATGTGTGTTTAACTCATATAAATCTCTTATTTAAATCAAATCTTTTATCCGTCTCATTCTTATTTATTACAATGTTGAAAACATTCAGGCAATGTTCTTATTTTCAGCCGCACTGACTGTCACTGTTCCACCAGTTAAAATGAAAAATAACACCACCACCAGCAGCAGATTATATCAGCTAATTGACATTAATTCCATGAGTAAGGCTAAAATGAAACTTGGCTGTCTGGTTAGCATCTGCACTGTTAGAAATAAACACCTCTCTCTCTCTCCAACCATATCTCGAGTGCATGGTGTATTTTTCCAGTACATGACCCACAGAGAGGTGAGTTTCTGTCTAGCTGATCGTCTCAGTTCAATCGGCATATTGGAGTTCAACTTTCATGAGTATCATACAAATATTTTCAACTTTCTCAGCAGTTCTGAATCAGGATCTCCAATACTTGGATGAAGTGTCTTGTGAGAAATAAAGCGTATTATTTCAATGTGTCAGTTACATATTTATAACATTTCATATCTTCTGCTGCTCATCTTATTCCAGGTTGCGTGGATTAAGCTTGTTAAACTCTAAAAACTTTTATTTTACTCTTTCTGTCTTTTCAGCCAACAAACCATGATAACAGATCTCTGGTGAATCGTTGAGTTTGAGTTATTATTTTTAATTTACTAACTTGCTAATGTTGAAAGCTGAGCTAAATTAAATTCAACACTGAACTCAAATATGATAAAAATGTAACTGAACCCCAACCCTAGATATAAAAAAAGTTCTCAGTCCAGGATTTGAAGTTGGTTTCAATAATGAAATCTGATAGAAAAGTGTGTAAAATGCTGTCAAATCACAATCCTAGCCAAGTGGTCAAAACGATGAGGTCAGAACATATAGATATAAAGTATTCACACAAGTTGGCTGCTCCAAAGTGTCCAGCATCTCTAATCCTGAAACTTGAATCTTCCAAACGCAGCTTTGTGAGAACATCCACAACAGCGCGCATTCAAACCCTCTATCCCTCATTATCCAAAACACTTGATCTCAGTTTCCCCCACTCACTTCTCTCCTACCTCCCATCTCAACAGAGAAAAAAAAAGCTCTTGACAGTAGCTGCATCATTAAAACATGCACAGTGATACGATTCAGCTAAATCCCTCGACTTTGTGGGTGGAGAGCAGCTGCACTCAGAAACACAGGAAGATAGAACCGATTCTTTCGTGCAAGCTCTAAAGTAGTTACTTTTCTCTTAGGAGGGTGAACCATATTGATGCATTGAAACAAGAAGAAAACCACATGCATATTTACTCCGGCAGACACTGGGCTCTGAGGATGAGGAAGCTAAGGACTGGGGTGAAGGAATTATTTATTAAGAAGAAGGGGAAAAAAGGACACTGGCTTCCAGAGAGAGGAAGGAAGAGAAAAGGATAACTCTCCGCCTTTTTTCCCTACTGGTCAGACGCCATCAAGGGAAAGGAGTGAGCTGAGCCAAGCAGAGCAGAGCAGAGCAGCAGTAAGTATCACCCCGACCGAGGAAGAAAGAGAGAGAGAGTGGGCGATGAGGAGGAGGAAACAAGAGGGATGAGAGGGGAAGGGCGCATTGCAGCACCACACAAATCCAGAGAAAAACACACCTTCAGGGAGAGCTTGCCTGAAGAAGCCTTAAACAGAACTGAAACTTAACCCATCCACATTCCAAACACAAATAAATATTGTGATGGTGGATTTCTACTATAAATGCACTCATAAATCATTAACAATTTTTAAAAAAAATGCAATAAATTACTTCATTATGCTATTTTTTCTGTCCATTCCAAATTATAAAGAATCTGAACATGAGAAAAAATTTGAAGAAAAAGTCTGAAGGGGCCTTTTTCAATTAAAAACATGAGTTTATTTAACTCATATCAATGAATAAAGTCATGCTTTAAAACACTGCATATACATTTTGTATTATTTTAAGAAACATTCACATCATTTTCTAACCCTGACTCAAAAATGAGGTATACTTTCATTTAAATGAGAACTATTGACCATCATTTCAAAAAAATATGTGTAAAAACCTGTGGTAATAAGTTGGAATGAAGTTGGTCTAACACAGAATTGGGTGATAATTTATACCTTATGCTTTTAAACAGTCAAACTAAACCAGGTCAGTTTTGATCTGGTAGGACAGAAGTTGCAGGAATCCTGAGTCAAAGCTACAAATCTTTCTTATGATATTTTGACATGCATAAGTAAATATAACATCTCATGTTTGCTTTGAATACAGGTTAAACACAAATGATGCACTTTAACATTATGATTAATGGATTAAAATGTCCTCCTTCCCTCATGGCCATGTTAACTGAAAAAGGGGCGTTATGATGTAGAACACTGTGATTGGCTTATAGACATCCAGTCAAATAAGCTTGTGCATTCGGATAGAGTGATATGACAGTTACCATGGATGTAGGCATCCTAGAAAAGTTGGATAGAGGATCTGAACAGGTTAAGTCTGTTTTGTTAGCTGTATGTATCAAAGCAAACAGAAAGGGTATCAGCTGTATTATGGCAATCAGTAGAGTCTTTTCAGCTGCTCATATGTTTTGTGTGTTTTTATATGCTCCGCTGTGTAAATTACAAGTATAAAGCTGAGTGAAATGTTCCCATCATCCTAATGTATTATGTGCATTAAGCTAACACAGCTTTTCAGTCTGTGGTGCTACAAACAAAGTCTCAGCTCTTAATGTGAATGAGGAACTCTCTACACAAACACATACAGAGAATTTAAATGAACCCTGCCAGGGATTCTTTTCTAACATGAAGTGTGGCGCACCCTTATTGTTTTTGGAGGTAGAGGAATGATCCACATTACATGGTAAAAAAGAAAATATGGGACACAAAAACATATGTGAGCTTCTCATCCAAAACCACGTTCATTAATCTGCTGCTATAACAGCTTCCACACTTCTGGCTTCAGGCTTTCCACCAGATTTTGGAACCCGGCTGCAGGGATTTGCTCCCATTCAGCCACAAGAGCATTAGAGAGGTCCAACACTGATGCTGGGATGTTGTCCAGTTGGTGTTCCAGTTCATCGAGGGCTGAACTGTTCAGGTCAGTCAAGTTCTTCCACAGCAAGCTGGAAAAAACATCTCTTTAACGCTTCACTTAGAAAGACTGAGGACATTCCCCCTGGTTTCATTGTTAAAACTGTACGGAAACAGTTTAAGAGTTGTTTTTTTTCAACTGCATTGCGGAACCAATCCAAAGTTTTGAGAACAAGCCTTTCATAATGGGGCGATGACATGCAGTTCACTACGGAGGAGAATGTGTTGAGAGCATCATTTCTGGTAATGACATGTAAGGGGTTCTCGCCAAGGTTCAAGCAACTACCGTGCATTTAAAAATCCCCAGACTTCATGAGGCAGAGATCTCTGATTGTTTGGTATCACAAGACTAGCTTCGTTCATGTAGACATTGTCACATCGAAACAGGAAAGGTCCCAAACTATAGCCTCAAAGTTGGATGACCTCCATTGGCTAAAATATGAGGATACATGTTCAGGGTCATATTTGACCCCTTTTTACATTTGAGAGCTGTGAAAACACCATATACACATTTCTTTTAGCTTGACTTTTCCTAATGTGACCCACAATATACAATCATGGAAATAACATGCATCATTTTTTAAATTGTTGTGCAGCTGATACACATTTTTAAATATGTAAATGTAGAGGTTAAACCTGCATTTATTCAATAATGTAAATCTAAATTCAGCATTCAAACATGTTGTATTCATCATATTCTATAAAATGTTCTCCTGGACCATAAACTAGTGATTGTGAATGTTTTTTTGTTTCCATAAGATGAATCAAACATGAATGAATGACTGAATTTATGAATGTGAATTGGTGTAGAGACTAATTATTAGTCAGAAAATGAACAGTATGTAAAGGTTAAGTGACCTAGTACAATTCATGAAAACAGCCCAAGAACAAAAGTACACTTTCAGGTGATTTCACTATCAATCACCTGTCTCCTGTAGACCTAAAAGGCTTCCTCCTTATTCTACCTTTGTAGAGGGGAGCAACTGTATTCAGTTAAATTCACAGCAGCTGTAGTAAAACGTCGAAGTATCTATACAAATTCCTTAAACCTCTCTTCTCACAGCATAATCCACTTCTCTACCATTGATCCATACGTTCAGCACGTTCCAAACAATCATCGCTTCTCCAATAAACTGGTAAATAGGTTAGCTACGCTGTGGAGAAACTGCGAGGAACAAAACAAAGCTATCACAACTTCATTGCGAGTGGATCCAAGCCGACTTCAACTGCTATCCCGCACCACCGAGCATCACACTGTTGAGATTCATCTGTCAAACCCATGGGATGTGAATATGTGATAGGCAAAAGATTGATCTTCCGTATTGCTTTAACTTTTCATATAGCTGGAGTCTAGCAGAAAGCACACACTGAGTTCCTTGATGCACCTATGGGTACCTCAACAAAGCCCTGCATGCACGCACAAACTAAACCTGATGGAGAAAAAAAAAGAAAAGCTGACCACCTTATTGTCTCCTAAACCTACACACAATCAGTCTGAGGCTCATTTCATTTTGGACTCGACAGCTGGGAGAGTGAGGGATGGATGCAGAAAGGCAGTGGACTGATAGAAAGGGCTGCGGGTGATTCATCTTCCTGAACCAGGCTTGGTCAGATGAAAGCAGAAGTGCTGGCCACGTCTGGTGTTAATCAATGGAAATTCCACCTGGAGCAGAGGCTGAAAGAGCCCAAAAAATTGAGAGAGAAAGAGAGAGAGAGAGAGAGAGAGAGAAAGTGGTGGTGGTGAAAAGCAGAAAATATGTAAAAGAGAGACATCATGCGAGGAATGAAAAGAGCGCCACAAGAGAGTGCCAGAAAAGAGTAACGTCGGGAATTTAAATGCATCATCAGATGATGAGGATGATACACAGCAAATAGGAGAGGATGAAAGACTGAGATAAATGTTGAAACAGTGACAAGACAATGGGTGCGAGACAGCAAGAATTAGAGCGTTTACCATACGGAGGGTTGGGAATCAGGATCCCAATCCATCTTTTAAAGTGCAGGAATGAAACTCTCATTTATCATTGCGGCGCGAGGATATAACTAAAGAAAAGAAAGTGGCAGGTAACCAATGCCCCTGTCTTATTATCGAACCCCCTCTCCTGGGACGACAGCAAAGAGTTCCTGACTTTCAGAAAAGGCAGCAGGGAAGATAGAGAGAGCATTTGATTAAGTAATTTGCTGTTTACTGCCACAGACTCATCCGTCATACGCCCCGTTTGCTTAACAACTCTTGAAATGGAAGTACTTAGCAATTAAGATTGAATTGCAGAACGGAGAGACATGTTCAAATTATATGTGACACAGTAAAGGAGGCTATTAATTTGGGTTCAAAGAGAGCATGGCCTGAAGGGGGGGGGGGGGGGATAAAAGGAAGCGCTAAAGCGTGCGACACTGTGTGAATGTGTGCGAGCGTTAGTATCAGTGTGCATTCGCAATCTGAAAGTCTGCGTTCCAACTCACACAGAAATGTTCAAGCCAACACAAAATTACCTTAAGCATGACAACACTATAAAAACTTAAAGGTGTCCTTTTCAGAATCTGCTCGAGTTGGCACAAAGCAGTTTGCAAGTGATACATAATTAATTCGGGTTTCATCAGCCGAGCAAAGAAAGGATGTTTCCTCGCCCAAGTCTATGACCCAATCCGTGTTGTGATTCAGCCTCCCCTCTTCTGTCAGCCTCTCAGAGCAGCAGATCAAAGCTTACTGGGATTCAATCTGGCATGAATGAGACCTCTCCAATGTTGCTCCCAACCATAACACCACCTTTATTCAATTTCTGTTTCATTTTCTATCTTCAGAGCATCCGGGAGCCCACTCCAAACTATTTCTAGAGTTGTGAGGCATGAACTTCAACAGAACACATTAAAGTACTTGAAAACTTTTGAATCCTCATTCAGTCATTTCAACTTAGAGATGAACAGCATTAGCTATGAACTAATGATAGTGTAACACCAGTGTATTGTTGTCGTTTGTGCATGGAAACACCTGACATCACCTATCTCCAAGAGAGCCACTGTCTATTTTAGAGTACAGAGAAGAGCACTGGAAATAACTGAATACAGAAATGTCTAATGTCAAACAAGCATGGCCCAGGATAGTTCATGAAAAACGAATGACTTATATTTAGCAAGAATGGGGCTGGGTATTACGTCGACGATACCTGAGTTTCTGTATCAAAGATGCCAATATTAAGGTGATGCTTTTTATGATTCTTTGAACAAATGAAGCCAAAGTTCTCAAATATTAGATGCAGATATACAAGAACTTTGCCTAAATAAAACTATCAGGAGTCTGTCTTCGGGCAAAAGTTTACGCCAAAATAGACAAAAGCATCTGCCAATAAATACATAGATAATGTAAGCTTTCAGAATTTGACAGTTTTTAGTAACTATGCTGTGGACACATTTTGGTTGGTACAGAAAAATGCAATCTTGTAATTACAATCTGAATGTTGACTTGGGCACTATTTACTAGTCAGACATTGTAAATGACATGAATGTTGAATGGACATAGACAGAGTGGACAGTGATTTTGGTCTATATCAATAAACTTGACTTCACCTCATTTGATATCTGGCTCTAAGTAAGAAGCTGCCTAAGAAGATGCTTTTTCAGAGCCTTTGAATTAAGAAATTAAAACAGAAGCCAAAGCATAAAGTGGCCATGTAACTAAGTGAGGATGCAAGATGATGTGCTCTTAATCTTGAAAGATGCACTGCAATTAATGTGCTGTTATGAATCATTTACTGCATAAGAAAAACTGTAAGCCTAAAATGGGTTTGACTTGGTCCGCAAGACAGCCCATAAAAAGCAGCAATTATAGAGAATGTGGCTATTCATACATTAAAAACACCAAATAAGATACGCTAAAGCTTCACCACACAAGCATACATCACAAAAAATAGAGCATATGTTTAGTATCAATGCACTCAGCAGTACATACGATACCTCTGATTGAGTGAAAAGTAAGGCTTTTATCGTCTGCCAGAAAATTCCCTTTTTGCTCATGTCAGTGTTGCACATCTTCGATTCTTTGCTCATAGCCTTGTGTTTACAGTAGGCTTTGAAAAATCATCTGGTGCATCAGATTCTGGCACAGAAGGAGAGGAAAGACAAAACAGAGAGAAGTGGCATTGGAGGAAGAGGAGGAGGAGGAGGAGGAGGATGATGGCTCTGGGTGGCTTAAGACTTGTACTAATCGTCACATTCCTGTGCCAGCCAGCTGTCTGGGCGTCCCTGGAGGCCGCAGCCACCACACTAGATCACAGGGAGTGTCAGAAACACACCGACAGACACACTTATACAGTAGCATAGAGAACTTGTTCTGCCCTCTGTCCACAGTATCAAATGGCTGTTGTCAGCAGAGGCAAGGCCACTGTGCTGGATCCAGGCCAGGTGATTTCACTCCAAAATATTTCATGGCAGCGAGGTCACTCTGCTGCATCACACAGCTTAGCGGCCTCCATCATCACAAAGTCACCATTACCGTTTTAAGGTTTTTTAATACTGATTTAAAATAAACCCCTGCTTAGAGGCTACAGAACCATATCACCTCACTAAGTTACTACTTTCTGTACGACTCGCTTAAAACAAAATGCTGGGGTTTTCTTTCCATATTAAGAGATAAATGAGTATCCACGACTATACTGAACCGTAGTAATGTGAGCAATGTAATTCTAACAAGGATAAAAGACTGTTGGCATTCAGCAACATGCTCTCATAACCTCACCTCTGAAGATAAATTAAATAGGATTTGTTGCTGCTGAAAGCTAATAAAATGATTTTTGTTTTATCATTGTTAATGTGACATGTTGCTCAAATTCTATTAGCCATTCATTTATATGAATTACAGACAGAAAAGCTCAGTATGTTCCAATGTTTTAGTAGAATTGATGACAGAAACTTTCTATTAGATATTAAATTGCCCAGCAGTAATGAAACAGAGGTCAGTTCCTTCAATAGTAAATACTATAGCCATAAACTATGAGGTAACTCTTGGATGAAACATTTTTGTTAAGATTCCTATAAACAACTGCTAAAATAGTAGTGATGGATCTCCTCCATCTCCTCCATTTTTTCCTCATATTAAGATCTTTTCATGCATTATTGCTAACATGAAAAAGCTGCAGACATGAATTTAAAACTTAAATGTGACATCGTTAGCATAAATTCGTATACTGCTCAAATATCAGGCTCATTAAGCTTGGTGATAGAGAAATATACTAACTCACACACACACACACATACACACACGTTTGTATAGCTATCTTAGTGAGGACATTCATTGAACTAATGCATTTCCTAGCCCCTAACCCTAACTTTAACCACCACAGTTAAATGCCTGACTCTTACCCTTACCCCAAACTGAACCAAACCCCCATTATAACCTTCACCCCTAAAACCAAGTTTGAAGCATCAAATAGCCCTCTGGCCAAAATGTCCTCACTTTTCTGAAATGTGTAAAACTTTAATTGGTTCTCACAATGCTAGCCATACAAGTACACACACACACACACGCACACACACCAAAACATGGCTAAAGAAATAAGTACAAAGTAGAGCGCCAGGGGACATCCACAGTCAGTGTTTCATAATCTCATCATCAAAGCCTTTCTGCCTGACACTGATTGTCATAGTCACACAATTTCGACTCTGATGACAATAAGATTAATATTCTAAAAATAGGATGAATAGGGATGAAGTGACACATGCAAAAAACGAACAGAAAGTCAATTCAAGATGGGCTTGACGCTTTTCAGCTGTTTGATTTCAATGAATTTTGCACAGACTGGCGCATTCATCAATACATTATCACGGTAGACAATCATTTTCTTCAGCCTGCATTTTATTTTCCATATTGAAGGCAGTCCCATCTTTGAGGTATTGTAATAAGTATGACATTTTATGCTAACAGGATTGTTAGGATGGTACATGATAGAAAATCTTAACACCATCTTGTATGCATGGATTTATGAATTCATTACGAGCAAGTTGCTGTGTAAACACAATACTCAAATATGATAGCTGTTATATTGTGTTGGTAACACCTGCAGAGCAAGCTCATGAAAACTAGCAGGCAAAACAAATATCTAAAACCCCAATCTCCTTCAGGTATTACAGAGTACCAGGATTCCAAATGCAATACCTACTGAAGATTCTAAAATGATTTTTTACTGTTTGATGAAACTAATCCAAGGCCCACAACTCATGAAAGTACAAAGAATTGACGATAAACCAAGAGCTCCCTGCTAACATAAATCTCTCACAGAAATATGCAACCACTGGAAAACACTTAAGTTGCCTGCAGGTTAGCTTTTTAATACAAAAACAAGTCGCCACATGGGAGAAAGACAAAGTGAAAGACTGAGAGAAGAAGAAGAGAAGGAACAGTGAGAGGACACCTGAAGTTAAACACAGTCTAACCAGTGCAAATTGGCTGTCCCTGACCAACAATACCTCTGTTTTATGTCTTGTTTATCCCTCTCTGCCGCAGAACACAAGCAGCCCTCTGTCATTTGTGCCGGCTTAATGAATGGGAGCACGTCTTCAGCAAAGTCAAAGACACGTGGGTCCGGCCACCATCACCGCTGGTTTGTAAATTGCCATGGGTGTCTGGGCATGGTGCCAGCGGGGGCATGTTGTCGAAGCAGCGGGGGGGGGGGGCATCGTGAGTGGCTATAGAGCGGGTTACTGTAGGAGACACGGGGCAGTCTGAAGGGTGTGTGACCTCAGGACTGAAGCTAAGAGAGGTGGCGAGACAAATAAGTGACTAGTTCTACTGTGTGTGTTGGCTGTAATATACATACACACTATATGGACAAAAGTATGTGGACAACAATTCCACATATAGAACTTTTGTCTGTCTTTCGTGGTTTTGGCTAAGCTTCTTAGTTCCAATGTAAGGGAATCTTGATGCTACAGTTTAAAGTGATATTTTAGACAATAGTATGATTCCAGCTTTAATGTCTTGGCCTTCAAGGTATTCAGTGAAAGCTTGAGAAAAAATATCTTGTATACGTGACAGGACCTGGAGCAGTTGTAACGAATGCCTGTGTAATTCAGGTCTTGAGGGCATGTATTTGATTTTGACAGTTGTCTTAACCAATCATATTTTGTTGGGTTGTGGGCGGGACAAAATCCCTTCATTTACTTGGCATTTGTGGATATTTAGTGGACAAGCGACCCAAGAACGAAGTAAAAAAGAGACAACGGAACGACAAGTGGATCATAAAGTCCTAGTCAGGTTTAACCGTTGGTGCAGATGACGTTTGTCCTAATTAATAGGCCACATACTAAATTGTAAATTGTATAACGGTTAAGTGACTGTAGAACAATCACATTTTGGCCACTTGGTATGGTTCTTACTTAAGTTCTAGGATAAGTATGTTGTGCAACTGCCATGGTATTAACTTGAAGATTGCTAAGGCAGATTTTGACTGGAAGATATACTAATACATTATTTTGCGAACATATACATACCACACATAACATGCCTCTGAATTCATTGATAAGTTACTGCCCAGTGACTCCCAGTTCTTTCCATCTGCTGAATGTGAAACATGGAAATACTCGTTGCCTTACTCTGGGTAAAATTCTACAAGAACACTTGTCATAAAGAAGCAGAAAGTTGTTGTTGATCGCTTCATTGGCACAAATTGCTGGTTGTTAACTGGTCTCATTGTCAATCTGTGAGCATTTGTATAATTAAAACTGTAACTCTGATTTTTAGGTCGACTCTTTTCAATTTTGTGTCTTAGTCTTTACTGTGTTACGTAAATTTGTTTTCCTTTAACAAGCCTGCAGTTAAGACACAATTCAGTGAGAAATAAACACATTAGTTTTATCATTTGATAATCACAGTTTTCTATTTGATTTATAAGAAGCATGCTGTAAACCTACAATTTGCATGTCTACTTTTATTGCAATGGACATAAAATGGATGTAAATGGCTTAATTAATGGCCAGTGAAAAATGGCCAAGCCTAGCTTACAAAGAGCTTGAGCCTTTTCCTATGTCAGCTCCGGAGCTGGTGGCTGCTCAGTATGAGACATCTGATATCTACATTTAACTTTTGTGTATGGCATTGCCTGCTTTTAGTCTTGACAGATAGATATTAAATCTACTTTGAAATTCAAGTATGCCTAAGCTCAAACAAACACAAAAAAACATCACATTAGCATTGGATATATGTTTAGTTCTTGAACAGAAGAAAATTGCTTTCATTTCAGTCAAAGATATAGATGAAATATGTCAATGTGTTTGGCTTGTTTCATTGATCTTAAAAAAATAATGCAAGTGTAGTTGTTTACATGCCATATTTAAATAGCCAGCTTTGTGTGACTGGTTTCATCTTTCAGTGTTGTAAAGCCAGTTTAGGCAAAGAAACCTGCTGAAATATGCTTAACTTCCAGGAGACAAGGCTCTGGGTATTATTTCTATGTTAGATTCTATGTTCATTTTTTACCACCACATTTGGCCCCATTGAAGGTCCGGGGTCCGAAGTCTGCCACTGGTGTTTGGGAAGGACGCTCTCCTGCTTCAACATGACCTCACCCAGTACCCAGTTTAATAGAGAAATAGTTTTCCAGTTTTGTGTTGCACAGAAACTGTATCTCAGCTCCATCTAACACCTTCGGGATGAACTGAAAAGCCAACTGAGAGCCAGACCTCATCACTCAACATCTGTGGCCCACCTCATTGATACTCTTGTGGCTGGGAGCAAATCCCTGCAACCAGTTCCCAAACTCACTTGGAGAGCTCTTTGTGAAAACCTCCCCAGAGGAGTGGAGGCTGTTATATCAGCAGATTAACACTCATAGTTTTGGAACAGCACATTCAACAAAATTGCATATTGCTGTAATGTTTTGTCTGAGAATTAAACATAACAGCACCAATAAATGAGGAAAGACATGCAGGGTAACAGAAACACATACTCATTTCTAGCCTTTCTTGTCATTGGTTAATATTCAGCACAGGACATTAGATTTTTTCAACCACCTTTTGACCTTTTATTCCCCAAAAATGAATACACATGAACCCGATCTGAGAGGCCACAGGTTCAAAGTCACCATCTACACAAACTGAGGGCTAAATATATATTTATTCTTGCAAGTAGACGATGTCTTCAGCCACATACACGCTGCCCCTTTCACCCATGAACTGAGACATCTGCGTGTAATAACAGTATTTAAGTCGTGTCAGCCTTCTCAACCAGGCCCTGCCCCTTCAATGTCAAACTCTCCGGCCTCCAAAAAACCATCGGCCGCTCACGGCAGCGACTTCAAAAAGTAGTTGAGCATTGTTTGAGAGAGAGAGCTGTGAGAAGAGGAGCATTTCTCTCCTCTTGTCTTCTCGCTTCTCCCCCGGGGGCGTCATAATTCACCGGAGTCGAAATGAGAAGCGAAAACCAAGAGCGCCACAGAAAATGAGAGAGCAGCATGTGTCTAAATAACACACGCACTCACACACCTGCCTGTATGACCCCTGCTGTAATTGCCGGTGCTGTTGCAGTGACATGACGTAAGTATTCATCTATCTACCTCTATTGTTCAGCCGGGTGTTTATGAGCAGACAAGAGGTAAATAAAGCCCAGTGGGTAAGATGTCGAGTGGATTTACTTCAGAGAGGAGGCAAAGACAGAGTGTCAGACCTGTGGACTGGACACTGGATCAGTTAGGGACTGCAGGGACATATTAGAATGGGAGGGGACAGATCTGGAACATGAGTGACAGTGAAGCAAAGCAAACATTTCATAGACAGTATAGCTTAACCCTTACATACTGTTTGGGTCAAATTAGACCCGTTCTGCAGTAAAAACAACACAAATATCTTTTACCCTGAAATTTGATGACTTTACCTAAGGTGGCCAAAAATGCACAAAAATACTTTTGTATAGAATGTTTGTCCATTGAGGCTGTTCTGGGTCAAATTTGACCTGTATCTGTTGATGTCTTTTAGTGAAATGAATAGTTAATAGTTTTAATAAGATACTAGTTTTTATGATGTAGCAGTGAAGACTGATGGCTCTAATGGTTATACAATAAACCCCACACTTCCATAAAGTTCTTTTCATTTTCACTTTACATAAAATGTTATATGTTCATGTCTTAGGTAAAATAGGACATGATATTTTGTGATAGTAGCTGTTTTTTCTTCAAAAATTACCTAAAAACTACACTCTCTCTGCTCTCTGAAACATGAATCAAGGTTTAATCACATTTATTGATCAGTCAGATCGACTTTTGATGCTTTATAAACACATCTGTGGTTCAACATTTGGTATAGACACTTTTTATGAGGAGATTCTTAGACCCGGTCAAACTTGACCCAGAACATACTGTGAGGGTGTAGAATATGAACAGTATGTAAGGGTTAAGTAAGAGCTAGATATTCCTACCACACTCTTCAATTTGTCCAAATGTTTTTAAAAATGTATGTATTTGTCATTTTGAGGAACACTATAAGTTTCAGGACCACTACTGGGACCGCAGCCATAGTTTAAAAAAAGGAGGCTGACTAAAGCTGCTATCGTGGTGGGTGATGAATGGGGCTGCTGGCCAAGACTAGCAAGAGCAATCTGCTTGGAGCGGGGGCAGACATTTACTCTGCCATCAAACATCCAGCAGCTGATTTACACATCGCTTGAAAGTGCTCCATTCCCCTTCCCTCGGCACTACCTTTTTGCATTTTGTAAACACGCATATGAAAAAAAAAGGCACGCTCGCACATTTATTCCGACGAGGCCTCAGGTAGAATAAAAAAGAAGAAGAAGAAGAAGAAGAAGAGGGAGCAGGTGTTGCAAAAATGACAAGGTAATGTTACCTCCTGCAGTTGGATGAATACACAAAGGAATGCATGTATGTCTAAAGCTCATTCATCACATCCTTTTCAAAATCTTGTGCCGGCTCTGCATAGTTTGTGTGCTTTCAGCTGCTTCGCGCCGCTATCGACGTTTGACGGTAGAGGCGGAGGGGTCAGGTCACAAAGAGCAAAGATTGTTTGAAGGTATAGTGGGCGGGGACGCCAGGTGTAAAGGTCACCAAAAAGAAGGAGCTTTTTTCCCCTCCTTCTTCTTCTTCTTCTTCAAAGACAAGCTTTAACTGCAGTCCATAGTGCTTGCTGTCTGTCTCTCTCTCTCTCTCTCTCTCTCTCTCTCTCTCTCTCTCTCTCTCTCTCTCTCTCTCTCTCTCTCAGTCGCTCTCTCTCTCTTCACACACACACACACACACACACACACACACACACACACACACACACACACACACACACACACTACACTCTATAGCAGACCAACAGAGGCTCCTTTCAGCTGCAGTGTTATGTGGAAATGCTGGAGTAAAAGGGGAGGGAAAGTGCGTTGAAGTGCGAAAAAAAAAAAGAAGAAGAAAAACCAAAGATTCTCAGAAGAAGCTCTAATGGACCTTGAGATCCAGGTGGGCGACATGAAAGAGCAGGTACCGTGGGGTGGGGGGTGGGGGGGGGGGGGGGAGCTTTGAGGTTGTTCCGTTACACAAAAGTGTTCCCGATGTGGAGGAAGAAATAAAGCAGGTGAGGATAGAGGCAGAGTATCCAAATAATACAATAGGTGATGTTTTCTATATTGTATGCATTCCATCATTCAAACCCTGCTGGTCAGAAATCCACATGCATGGGGGGGGGGGGGGGGTTTGAAATGAGAAAGCACAATTGGCTGCTTATCTCTATCATGCAGACGTTCACGCCTCCAGTCTTCCATCACTTCACTTCCTTGTTAAAAAGGCGACACACGCTACGCGCTATCCTGAGCGTCATGTGACTCCCAGCGGTTGAGGACTAGCTGCCCGCTCTCTACACGCCACCTGAGAAGCTGGGAAAGGCCACCTGCACTTGTTTGATGTTTTTAGAACGAGAGGCGACCAGGAGACGGTGAGGGGGGGTCGTGGGGTGCAGGGGGGGTGGGGGGATGCTTGCTGAGACAAATGTTTCGCCATTAATCAGCCCGGATAGCGAGGATTGATTTTTTTTTTTTGCAGACACACAGGTGAATCTCATTTCCTCCTTGGCTTAATCCAACATTTCAATTTACTCCAGCTTTCATCCTCCAAGTTGAAAAGTAATAGATTTTTGTATAATAAATAATTCACATGATTGTGATTAAACTTCTTGAGCTAGAGAGGGAGAAAAGAGAGGGACGTCGAGGCGTTGGTTGGACGGAGGACGGTGTTGTTTCTTAACGCCTTGATGCTGATGAGGAGGCCCCCCGAACGCCGACCGTCTCTGTTTCTGCCAGGGCATTAATCACTGTCACACTCCTCTCTTTCTCTGTCTGCCTTCGTCTGAAACAGAGCCCCCTGCCCCTGCCGAGAGCCACTTCTATCGCCATAGTAACCAAAGCCAACCAGCGCACCAAACTCAAGCAGCGCCTGCGGAGGTAGCGGGGCAAGAAAAATGCGTTTACGATTGACCGCTTTAAGCTCGAGGAGGGGAAAAAAAACTGATATGCATCGTAGTTTTTTTTGTTCCACCTTGTTGACTTAAACTTTTTATTCACCCCTCGTTGCCGGATCTGTTACCACTGACAGACAAAAACAACCTTTGTGTGATGCACTGCAGTTTACCCTTCACTCAAATACCCCCAAATTAGGACTAAGGTCATATTCTGAAGGGTGTAATGTTTGCTGCTACACTCATTTCAGAGACATGTGGTCATACGTGTCCTCCATGTGCAGCACCAGTTAACTAATGAGCTCTTGATTAGCGCTCCCTTGCAGCACTATTCCCCCCACCGTGAAAGCCTCAACTCCAGAAAATGAGACTACAGCTCACACGCAACGTGAATCACAAATCACTCACTTTGATGGAGGGAAGGAGAAAAAAAAGTCCAGTCTGCCTGTTGGCTTACGACCAACAGATTTTCTGGCATCAGCCAAACAAAAAGGTCAAAAGACAGAGTGGAATAATTTCTCCTGAACGTCTGGCAGGTTAAGTTGGAGCGCGGCTTAGGTGCTCATTGGTACCCAGGTCATATAAGAAGAGCTATCAAACGAGCACAGACACTGAGTAATAGTCTGGTCTGATTGTCTGTGAGAATGCAGCAAATGTTTTGGCATCTGAGATGTGAAATAGGTCTATAGCTGCCAAACAGAAAAAAACATGTAGTCTCCGATATTGCTTGTCTTTGTCTCTCATTCCTTACTTCAGAATCACACCGCATACAAACACTGAGTACTGACTTTCCAAATGCAATTGACCCCTGGCCTCGAAAGCACCTCGAAAAGCTCAATGTGGGAGTATTGAACATAGTATGAATGATATATAAAAGATAATCTTATCAAGTAGAAGCTTGAAGGAAGTAAAGAATATATTCAAGACTGTAAAGGTTTTTCAGATTTCAGTGTGGTGGCTAAGGAGATGTGCAGGTGTCTACAGGTCAGGGTACAGTAATACCACATGCAGGATAAAACACTTAGATACACTAAATGTTAAGGAGGAGAGATGAACTTGTCATAGAAAAGTATAAGAACACTATAAGAAAAGCAGCAGCAATGTTGGTTTATCTATGTACTGCAGCACGTACGACACCTGTCATTGAACCTGTCCATGCTGTGTTTCACAATACTTTAAAGGCTATTTGTGATGCACACTCTGCTCTGCGGTTCACTATATAGTGACATTTAAATGTGAAGGCTGTTATGATGTTGTGCCAGGAGCAAGACGCGATGGGAAATATAAGGACCGGTCTGAAATTGGATTTAAGTTACCTACAGCTGAGATTAGTTTTGGGGTCGCTTTGTAGCTGTGGGGAAACTTGCATATGTGTGTGTAAGTGTGCTTTTTAACAACATAAATACAAAAAAATACATATATTTCAAATCATTTGAATACTAAGATCTAGCAACAACAACCAATGGCATAACTAGAATTTCAACCAACCAGTCAGCCAACAGTTCAGTCAAGAAGTCCAGAATCAGGTCATACAATAATCGATCAGTACCAACAAATAAAAATCTGAGCAAATGCAAGAAAGAAAAGTTCACATTTACAACTATTAGGGTTGGGTACCAATCCAAGTACCCTTAAAGTGATACTGCCCAGCCAGCATGTTCATGTGGGCCCCAAATGGATTAAATGAGGGCTAAGTGGGCATGGGTTTGAACTGGGCAAATTTTGCGGGTCCCACATGGTTTCAGTAACATGGGCCCCACATGTGAAGCCCATGTGGGCTGACTGTATGAGCCTCATAAGGGATGTAAGTGTACTTAGCGGGCATGGGCATAAACAGGGCAAATTGTATGGGCCCCATTTTGTTTCAGAAACATGGGCCCCACATGTGAAGCCCATGTGGGCTGGCTAATTGGGCCACATTTAAAGTCCATTCTGATCCCACTTAGACCCTATATGGGCAAACATAAGGGGCAGACATGGGTTTCACCCATTTGGGCCCCACCTGAAACCCAGTCAGAACCCCATTGAAGCCCATATGGGCAAACACAGGTGGGGCCACCGTGGAAACAAACCCACTTGGGACCCATATTTGCTGCCCAAATGTAACCCTTATGGGGCCCACATGGACATGCTGGCTGGGTGATACCAATTGAATACTTAATTGGATACCCATCATTTGAATAGAAGCATCAAATTGCATAAAATGCCACCACTCCTCCACATCTAAATGATTTGATTTTTAAACTAATGCAATTTTAAACTCTTCAAATTATTAATATTTATTATTTGAAGAATGCTTGCGTTGATTGGCTGTGAGCAAGTCCATACAAGTAGTCATATTTTCTAGCTCTGGGTGCAAAAAGGATCGATTGCAGGTATCATTTGACGGGAGACGTTTCAATATTAGTTGGTATCAGTTTATTTCGGTCGATACCTTAAAAGTAGCACTAATCACTAACAAGATAAAGTTAAAAATTGTAGGTCACATAGTCCATCTGTACTGCTACATTTGCTCATTTTATTCATCAAAGGGTTGGTAAGGATGAGGCATTACAGGAGGTGGTACATATCCTCTCAGGAGTTCAGGAGAACATGTTGGGAACAAGAAAGAGAGAGTTTTCCCTTCCCTGGTTGGTCACCCTCTACTCTCTAGTGAATCTCCAGACAATCCCGACGACTGCTCTCATGGAATTTAATGTTGCAAAAAACAGAAAAATCACGGCTCATAACGCTCATACCGCAAATCACACCCTGACATGTGGTTGTCCAATTACACGCGCTACAGGGATGGAGGGGCTGTGGGTGCAAACAGTGAAAAGCGGAGAGACCAGCTGCCTGCTATCGCTAACTGCTGATTTCCTGGCTATTGCTGCGGACGCACCAAGCCAAAGCAGACACACATATGCACACATGGCCGCAAACACATGGATAAACGAACAAATAAACAAACAAACAAATGGGCACGCGCAAAAAACACCAGACTGCTGACCGACAGAGATGCATCCGCTGTGCTCTCTAATGAGCCAGTTATACGACCTATCAGAGGCAGTTCATCAAAGTCTGGTACTGGAAACAAACCAATGCTAATAAAACTTTAGGTAAACACAAATCAAGAGGTCTGGTCTGCTTTGGCTAATAGACTCCAAACCTGCTGGTGTTGTTCCTATTGTGTTTTGTACCCAAAACACAATAGGAAAATTGGTCAAATATATTATAAAGTCGCCTCTTTCCTGTCAGTGTGTAAATACATGCTGGATTTATATGACAGGAGTTCCAAAATAAAGGTTGGTTCATGGTGATTTTAGAGCAGCTAAGGGCCGTTGTTAGGCACGACACCACATCATTCCTAACAACGGCCCTAAGCTGTCTCTCTCTGGATCGTTGATGTACCGGATAAGCCCTGAAGGGTTCACCTTTTCCCATTTTTCAAAGTGGAATAAAACTGACAGAGAGAGGCTTAGCTCTATTTTGGTGATTGATTCAAAATCAATAGACAGATATTTTTTGGTACACCAAGTCTGAAAACAGCACATGGACCATATAATCTGTTTAATAGTCCTGGCTTATTTTTTTGGAATTTTTCCATTAATTTTTGCTCCTCTCCTCTTTTTTTTAATCATCCTCCTCCATCCTCTCCATCTCTTTGCACCACTCATCCAGGTTTAACTGACCCAGTCAATCAAAAAAAACACAAGAAACTCTGAAACCATTTGTTTGGCACATTTATATTGAGGTAATGCGCTCACAGGTGTGTGTTTATAGAGATTTTTACAACAGCCGTGGCTCAGCCAATCATCAATCAAAACCGGAACTATCCTTTTCCTTTTTCTTTTTTAATAATGTGTCTTAATCCAAGCTGTTTGGAGGGCTTACGGCAAAGCTATTACTTCACTGAGCACAGACTTAAGAGAGGAGTTTAGTTCTCACCCTGTGACTCCATTTGGAAGAGGTATAACCATCTGAGAGGGCACGGCAGGGTAAAAAAAGAGCCTTATTCCATTAGGAGGGTTTTCTTCTTCTTGCTTAAAGCTGTGCACAATGAGGCTTTTCAAAGTAAATACCTGAAAGCCAGAGATCTATGGGAGGAATGCAGGAGAGTCTAAACAAAAGGGTTTAATGAAGGCACTTTACAACGCTTGAGTACTATACACAGTAGTATGTATATATTATATTATCATTTGAATGTCATGTTTATAATATAGTGATTGTCTATTAAAGATATAATAGCTTATGTAGCACATTTTTGTCAGAATGGGACTTCTGATAAGGTTTGAGAGAATGTAATGTTGGTTATTATTGCGACTACAGGGAAATTAAAGTATATCGTATTGTATCGTATCAGAACGTAACGTATTGTATCATATTGTATCTTATCTTAACTTATTATACTGTATCGTATTGTATCATATCTTATCTTATTGTACAGTATCGTATCATATCGTATCTTATCTTATTGTACAGTATCGTATCATATCGTTTCGTATCTTATCTTATTGTACTGTATCGTATCGTACAGTATCATACCATATCGTACCGTATTGTACCGTATCATACCATATCGTATCGTATCGTATCGTATCGTATCGTATCGTATTGTATCGTATCATATCATATTGTATAATATCCTATCGTATCCTATCGTATTGTATCGTATCACTTCGCCTGCTGTGGCCAATTTATTGCAAAATTCATATACAACTATGTATTAAAGTTGCTTTATGTTTCTTTTTACCTGTATAAGCTGGGCCAGTATAAGCCGGTGATAAATTAAAGGAAAAATGTGAATAAATGAGTGGAGAAAAATAAGAAATTCAAATTTTTCCAAACAGAGCCAAGAGATATAAAACTGATGTGAATGATATGAGATATTGCATTAATGTGACACACCAGATGAGGAAATATGTCTTGGAAGAATGGTATTCATCCCTACTACTTATCTATGATAAGGTGGAGCATACTTGTTGGTTTTTCCTTAATCCATCACCCTGCCTGTTGATTTAATGTGATGACATGATTATGATGATTTCAGATGATATCAACACAAAAGAGAAAGAAAAACATTAGTAATGTGTATAATATGACTTAACAGGATGACTACACTGGTAATGTCAGATACACAGAAACAACGCCTGAAATGGAAGCTTATACCCTTATATTTTATCATCTTTAAATGATGTTATATTGTTTTATGTTACACTGTCTTCCAGCTAAGTGAACAATAAATCCATGTGAGCATGGTTCACTGCTGGTTGCCAACAGGTGTGGATCAGTTAATTAAAGGGAGCGGTGAGATTTGGCCTTCAACTTCCACAGCTCAGTAAACAGAGACAGGGAAGAAAAACTCTCCAAGGATGAAACATAGATAATGATATGTATGAATAGAAGGAACATTGTGCATTCATTAAAAGACACCTGTTAGGATGATAAATATGGGATGATCTGGGTTTCATACAGGGTTTCTTCAAGCCTAGCAGACTGGTAATCCGCATGTGCAAATGTGAGCTGGTTATTGCAATAACACTCATCTTTAAATTTCCACTACACCAACCTCTGCGATTCAAGTCCTGTTATGTTTAAAGTGACTTAAATGAGGCCAGTTTGACAAGAGGCAGGACACGAACCCCCAACCTCCCTGAGAGATTTGCAGAAATATAATACAAGACAACTTCCTCTTTGGTAACTGAGACTGGAGACACACAAACTCAAGTTAGGAGAAAAGTTAAACATACAACAGATTGCTTTAATAGTTTAAATAAATGACCAAAGCTACCATTTTTCTGGAGGACTTGAAATGTCAAAACTTCAAATTTGAGACAATTTAACAAAGCAATATTATATTGATATGTAACCCAGCACCACTGTACTATAGTTTTAAATGAAATCCAATATCACAATAGATTCTCTCATGAGAGCCTTCAGTAATAGTTTGGATATTTTAAGGACTTCAAGGACCTCTAACATGAGGGACCTCTCTAGTGGCTTGTAAAGGAAAAAACAGACAACCTGAGAGCCCGTCCAGCTCACAGAGCCAGTGGTTCAGAGTGGTGTTAAAGCAGCCGAGTGGGGACAATGTTCCCACCGTCCTCACAATGGGCTCAACACCCATCTTCCAACCCATTCCTCCAGGTCACATCAAGCCTTGAATAAGCCCCCTTCCTAAAGCTTCTGGGGGTTTCAGCCATGCGTCCAGAGCATCAATGGGAATAGTGTTCCTCCCCCCTACAATGGTCAAATCAACTGTGGGAGCACTTTCTCCTCCTTTCGCGCCCCCTTTATTCTCGCCCTGCTCAGACCTTGCCGGGGCTGAACAGAGGAGGGACGGGAGAGAAAAGGCACATGCCTTCACGTCCGCTTCGCACACACACAAAAGGGAAAAAATCAAATTGCTCAGACATGCACGCATGCGCATACGCACGTATGAGCGCATGCTTGCACACACACACACACTCACACCTCATTTAATACCAAGAGTGTGTGTGAAAAGGAGGAAAACACTGAATGGTTTTGACGCTGTGAGGAAAACACATCCAGTTGAAAAACTGTCCTTCAAATGGCCAATAGAGGAGAAACACAATGCGACTGTATCTTCTCCTGATGATTTGCAAGCAGTTAGTGCAGGATTGAGAATGATGTCCCATTACATCAAACTAGGACTGCAACAAAATCATTATTTTCATTATTCATTAAGCTGACATTGTTTTTTTTTTAATTAACTGATTAATTATTTAGTCTCTAAAATCTCAGAAAATAGTCCATCACAAGTTCAGAGCCTGAGGTGACGTCTTCCAATTACTTCTGTCTGCTTGATTCTGTCTGAAGTAAAGTCCAAACCAAAAGGGATTCAACTCACAATTATATAAAAGAGACAAGTAGCAAATCTTCGCATTTAAGAAGGTGGAACAGCAAATGTCTTAAATAATAGACTCATAAACTAACTGATTTATCAACAATGAGATATTCAGTGGAACATTTCTTCCTCTCAGCGTATTTTTCTGCTTCACATACAGCTTGCCCTTTTCATATCCTCCCTGTTTGTTGCGAATGTGCATTAATAACAACACAAGAAAAGGGAGGGCAAACAATGATGATAACGTTCCCAGAAACAAATTGAGCATGTTGGGTCGCATCAGGCATTAATTAGCAGGGTTGCAGACAGAGCTCAGAGACGCTGCAGCCGCATCACATTTCACAGGTTGCGTGTGGAGGCAGAGAGAGAGGGAGAGAGAGAGAGAGAGAGACAGAGAGAGAGAGAGGCCGGGTTACAAACAAACAGACGAAGGCCACGCCAAGTGCAAGTCTGCATTCGGAAACAATGAGAGCCTGACCTGGGGAGGCTGAAGGGACCCAGACAGACGTCGTGGAATTATTCATTTCCATCCTCCAGCTCAGACTGCACCGCACACACACACACACACACACACACACACACACTGGCGGCCTCCCCCCTCTGCTGATGGATCAAACTGTCTGGTTAAGAGCAAGTACACGCCATCAGGGCCGCTCCATCATGAGGGGAGAGCTAACGTCATTACAGATTGTCATCAAGGTGCTGGTGAGAGTGTGGAGTGAGGCAAAGCTGCTCCTGGCTGTAAAACTGGCAACATAACACTCACACATCAACACAGAAACACCCTCAAATTTGCATGTTGTCAAATAGAAAAACTGATTTCAAATAAAACGAGGTGTACTCAGGCGCAGGACCTCAATCAGGCTTTGGGGAGAGATTGAATGGGAAAACGGGTAAATTTATGCAAGCACTATGGGACGACGTAATCACATGCAGGATTCAGGTAACAAGGCAGCAGAGCTTTGTATTCTGAGTATAAAGACCACAGTGAATATTGAATAGGAGGACTGCCACTACAAGTCACAGTGCCTGAAGCTGTGATTTCAAATCTGGCATTATGTTGACACAACACAGAGCGACACACACTCCAAATGTGACTTCAAGCCTCCTGAATTTACAGTATAAAGACACACTTCAAGAAATGATCTCTCTGTGTGTCTCCTCCAGACATCTCAAACACAAGCGCTGTATGTTTTCTGCTCTCTCTCTCTCTGCATGCGGACAGCTTTGTTTTTCCTCAGTGTGCCCTGACCTAATTACCATGTGAATCCTGTTCAAGAAGACCACTTTAAAAGTCTAAAATGCCTCACTTTCACATACCAGGCTAAGGCTTTTTTTTTTTTGGGGGGGGGGGGGGGCAAAATCAAGATCAATGGTCGGCGGAGCATGTCACAGGCAGCCACTCACTGCCTCGCAGCGCTCCTCAGAGCATCCTTCCTGGATTTAAAGCGTGGAAATGCATCTTTGTCACGCTCCCTCTCGAGTTAGAATTTAAACAAAAAAAGAAGGGTATGAGTTGTTATAGAGCATAAATGAAGCTGAGGTCTGCTCTGTATGAGTGTACACTTGACAGGTGTGAAAAGCCAAACAGCTGAATGACAGAGTAACAGCAGAAAAGCTGTAGAAGTTGTTTTTTTACATTGAATATGATTTATTTGTCCTTATTTTATACTCGTATAGACTTGGACATATGTGAAGGGCAACAGAATGAAGAGCAGCAGTAGCAGCAGGGTGTTAGCTCAGACCATACAGAATCATACTTGTTATCTGGATCTGTCTGTTATCTCTTTAGACACACACACACACACACACACACACACACACACACACACACACACACACACACTTGTGAGGGTCAGAGCCATCTCCAACATTTCTTGAGGTAATATCGCAGAGAGAGGAGAGAGGAGTCAGATCAAGTTTTCGAGACATTAATCTTTCATATCCGTTGGTCCCCTCTCAAATGATGCCCCCCTCCCCCTCCCCCCTCCCGACAACAGAAATAATCCACATGGCACACTTTAAATATGCATCATTAAAAATTTGATGAAGAGGGTGCCGGCTCATCTCTTCAACACCTATCATATTTGTTAATGGGAATGAATTATTCATCCCCCGACATCAGATGCTTAAAGAGATACAGACCTTTATAGAAGCAAAAAACAAAACACTTGCAGACATTGTTTTTAACAGCAAGGACAAGAAAGAGAAAGTGAGTAGAGGTGGTCCAAGAGGAGGAGGAGGAGGAGGAGGAGTAGGGGGTCCCGTCCCGTCCGGTTTTTTGTTTTGTTTTGGATCTCTTTTGCTCTACTTGTCTGGTTTTCCCCCCACCGGGAACCTGTCAAGAGCCCTCATAAGTTCATCAAAGATGAAAACCTGCTTTCCATTTGAAAAGGACTGACCCAGGATACTAAAACAGCTATTCAAATAACAAAAGCGTTAATCATCCATAAGACAAGCATGTGGGTCGGACAAAACCTGTAAGAATATATGAATATCAATAATGAGATTTGGGGGGGGGGTGATATGAGACTTTCACACGTGTTGATGAATGAACTAAATAAAAACAAGACTGTCGCCAAAACTGCTGTTTACCATTCCCAAACAGCCAGGATGAAGCTGTAGCACTGAATACAACTGGATCTCATTCCGTGTTCAATTATGACTCTTGTGTACTTTGAGGGCAAAAACAGGAACTAATGATATGAGTGTTTGCATAATTTCATCACTAACTAGAGTCGTAAAATGATTTTGAGGCAATAACATAAATATTTCCTGTCACTGGTTTGTTTTAAAGAGAAGCAAAGTGGTTTATTAAAAAAAACAACAACTTTACTGCAACACAAACTTATTATGTCATCTAACACAGTTCCCCAAAAGTGGAACCAGCCGCGCTCAGTTGCATATGAGAGCCATTTGAGTGTTAATGAATAATAAAGTGCCCTTCATTGACGCTGTTGAAGACAGTGAGGCTCAATAAATTGTTGCAGATGAAAGAGAGTGCAGATCTAAAAAAGCCTCTAAAAGCCCCAGTGGTGGTGGTTTCTGGTGGTGGTGGTGGGGTGGGGGTGGGGGGATAGCTTTTAAGTGTTTGATGAATTTAGTTGATTAAATGTGATATTTGAAGCTTCGAAAAAAAAAAAGTCTCTGAAAGCTGGTCAAAAAAACCGCCTGCAGATAAAAGCCTGTTCTAAAGTGCTTGACCTTTAATCACCTAAAGCAAAAAAAAAAAAAAAAAAGCAATAATCCATTACAGCAGAGTCTCTTATATATTTTCTTTAATTCAAGCTTAGACACATGCTTCACACTTTGGCTCTGGCGCACAGACAACGTCAGCTGCAGTGTCTGTGTCTGTGTTCACTTCTAGAAAGCCACGGCACAGCAGACAGAGCAGCACATGATGCAGCAAACTTCACCTGGCAAAGGTGTTATCACAGCTGCACACTGCTGCTCAACACTGCCCTCTGTCGCCCTGCTACAACACAGCCTGCCTCCCGCTCCCAACAATGCACCTCAGAATGATCAACTTAAACACAAACCAGAGGGAAATGTCCTGTTTTAAAATCCACACTTTCTTTATTCGACATTATGAGTCTGGATAACTTCATCCTGGACTGTCACCTCCCTTTAAAAATTAAAATCTAAACATCTGAAGTGTCTGTTTTCTATCGGATAGAAACGAGGAGCGATTGATCCAAGAGACAAGCTCATGAATAATGACTTTCTGAGCTGATTTTCAGTGTTTTCATGCAGAATTAGTCTCACAAAACGTTTGCAGGGATTTGAAAAGAGGAAAGCAATGTTAAAACAATCGGCAGCTTGTGCGCAAAGCTGCATGTGCCGCGCGTAAAAGCCGATCTATTAATTGGAATTGATAAGCAATGAGGTCATTGTGGCTAGTCTTAAGCCGGACAAGACAGAATTCTCTCACAAAGTAAGCACAGAGGAGATAATATGAGACATTTACACTGCATATATGTGCCTTAAATGAGGTTATGCGGTTTAAATATGGACAAATTAAGACAAATGTAAGACGCACAACAGCTTAGACTGTTCCAAAAGATCACATCAAAGATTTCCCAGAGGACATCTTTTCTTTAAAGTTGACATCCAGTCTGTGTCCTAACTGTAAGGCAGCGTGGCGCACAAAGTAAGTTTAGGACGGTGCTAATGTGGCAGGCAAAGGCAGCTCCTGCAGCCCACAAATGCTCCTCTGATCCTGGGATGAAACGTGAGTGGAAAGTAAAACTGGCGTGGCATAAAGGACCTGCTTACTGCTCTGAATAACACATGCTATATCAGCAGACACATATCCATCTCACCAGAAACAGCCAAAGTGGACAGAAGGAGAGAAAAGAGTTTGACATAACGAATGAAAAATCACCACATTGCTCAAACCATGCTCCAAATAGAATAATGGTCCAGAGGAAAACGGACCCCACAGCATGGCAGGGGGAAAACGGAGTCCATTGGTGACGGAGGGTGATTTTTTTTTTTTGGTTTAATCTTACTCAAGCAAAACCAGGCTATATAATCTCCTTAGTCCTCTATTAAAAACAATCCAGCACCTCAATCAAAGTCGAGCAACATCCATTTCGCCCGTGATGGCAAATCTGAAGCGGGATACAAGCTGGAAACTGCTGCACAACACACCCAAAAAGTGCTTTTGTATCAGTGATTTCAGGTATTTAGCCTAACAAAAGAAAGAAAAAAGTGATTTTTTTCCTTTTACCTTCGAAGATATTCCCCAAGTGGATGAGAAAGCCAGTAGGGTAGAAGAGGAGAGACTCGCACTGTGAGCAGCAGAGCTGGGTCACAGACGGCTTCTATAGTGTTTTGTGTCCTCGGCGGCTGTGTGCGTCCCTCTCCGAGCGACCTGCAGCCGACTACTGCGCTCTGGCTCTCCTTGAGCGTCGGACGATACCACCGGGTTGATGGGGGGGGGGGGGGGGGCGCTGGTGAGGAGGGGGAGGGGGGGGGGTGAGTGAGAGGGGGAGAAGAGTAAGGGAAAGATGGGCCAGATTTGCAGGCGCAATAAAGGGGGAAGTAGCTTGCGCATGAACACCCCCGGAGAGCTGGAAGAGTGTCGCAACAGCGCGTCAGTCCAGAGCCAAAGCAGAGCTGCGTTTAACAGAGAATCACAGCGTGGACCTGCAAGTCACACACACACTTCTGGGAAAGGTTGGCCGCGATGTTGTTGTCTGGGACTCTACAGTAGGCTACCTGCAGTGTGTGTGTGTGTGTGTGTGTGTGTGTGTGTGTGTGTGTGCAGGGGTAACCTGGCAATACAACTCCAGTGGGAATATAAGTGTTTTCTGTGTTGCTTTGTCCAAACTAGACAGATTATTCTATTCTATTCTATTCTATTCTATTCTATTCTATTCTATTCTATTTCTATTCTACTGTAGGTGTATGTAGATATAGCATTTTAATGATGATGACAATAATCAATGTAAAGAAAAATAAAAAAAGCAACAAACTAAATTTACAAAACCATTAATAGAAGTTTTCTGTCTTTTTACGTCATACTAAACCTGATAGAATGAACGTGGATCTATTCTATTCTATTCTATTCTATTCTATTCTATTCTATTAGAAGCTATCTAGACGATAGAGCATATTAATGATGATGAAAAGAATCACTGTAAAGAAAAGTAAAACACAAGAAAAATACATTTAATGTAGAAAACCATTAATTAGGCTAGTGTTGTTTTCTTTATTTACAGGTCATTTGATAGTGCACAACTATTCTATTCTATTCTATTCTATTCTATTAACAAACCAGATGTAGAATGTAAGTTGTAGCCTATCTATCATTTTTATTTATTATATAAGCCTTAATACATAGAATGATTGATGATTTAGGCTATATTTAGACATCATGATGATTAAATGTTGTAAGTAGATCTACAAGTAACCTTGATGAGCAAATCTAATCTAAAGATAAAGTTACAGTCCTTTTTTATTCCATCCAGCCTTTTTGTTTTGGTTTCAAATTTGATGCTGTTGCAGTTTATTTGACTTCAGTTCATTATAACATTGGCTATAGAGTTTTATAGACAAAGGTTTTATTTAATATCTAATTTCTATGCTTTTACTTTCAACTTTGGCAGAAGCACAGCAGAAATGTGATGCGGTGATAAACATGTCACAGCTATAATCAACCTTAATAGTCTAAAGGAATGAAAGTAAAGACCTAATTAGGAGCGATTCAATCACCAGCCCAATCTACTAATTAAGCCACCCTCATATGTAATTAATTGTCCTCCAATATATTGCTGCATTATGCTGATAAGAACAAAACCATACCAGGCTTCTTTCACTCACTCCTTGTTAACCAATGACATGGCATATATGTCCCTGGCTTATCAGAGTGTGGTTGGAGGCGGCAGGTGTAACACTCCCGCCCCCTTTTTTCCTCTAAAGACTACACCTCCCAGCGAGCTTTGCGCCGTGCCTGACAATCCGTGGAAAACCGATTGCGCCTGCGTATCCAGACGTGGCAACGGCATCATGGCCTCTTGGAACCGCTACGGGAGTCGGATGAGAGAGGCGAAAATGCTCACATTGGTGTTGCTGGTGAGTCAAATCAAGCTTTTTTTTTTTTTTTTTTTTTAAACATGTCGTATGAACAGAGACTGTTGTCCGCGAGCTTCCCGCGCCGGGCTGCGCGTGAGTGTGTCCGTTAAGGAATGCATAAGAAGGGAAAAATATCCCGAATAGCTCCTCGTCTCCTCGCCTGTCCGTGCAGGAGGTAAAGTTGACAGCCCTTGACTGAACTTGGTGTTTATATTTGACTCTCTTGTATAATGTGGCGGGACTTTAGTTAGTGTGGCGCAGGTAAAAATCACAGGTTTTAACGTAGACCCAACTACCGCCTGTGTAGACCTACACGGGGGTCCCTCCCCGGTGTGTGAGCCACAACTACCCGTCCTGACGAGCAAACCTGATGAACTCACCTTTCTCTCTCCCGCCTGACGTTAACACTAAAAGTCTAATTTCACTCATACAGTGGTTGAGGTTTCAGTTATTAATACCAGAGGACTCAGTGTTTACAGGAACACATCTGTACTGTCATGTGAGGCTGTAAATGGAACTGAAAGCTCTAACTTGGCCATGCACACATTAGTCCATTCAGTGTACTGTAGTAATATCTGAACGCCCCTTAGAACAAGTATATAACCTTTTCCATGTCATGTAATAGGGTAGATTAGGGTCATGTGGGACACTTTTTGCAATTCTGACTTGTTTATTAACATCTGAATCCAATACATTATATCAACACTTAATATCATTATGAAAATCCCTGAGATGTCTCCTTGTAAAACTAGAAAGACATTATTTGGATATTGTACTCAAAAGGAACATGACACTTATAGTTATGTTCCTTATGCCAAATCGTTTCAGAATTTGTAGATTTTGTAAAGTGGGACACTTGTTTTTAGGATTAGAATACTTACATTTATACAAAGCAGCCTTATCTGCCAAAACTTTATGAAATGTGCTTACCCATAGTTTTTAGGTTAAAAAAACTAGTAGCCTGTATGTTCACATGTGTCATTTTCAACACTATAACTTACACAGGATGCATATACTAGTTAGCTTTAAAATAATTGAATAGAAAAAGAGATAAGTGCACTGGAGCTGGGTTGTCCCACTTTAGTTAATATCCCATATTACCCTAATCTACCCTAGAAGTTGATTGGTTGAGTGGTTGTGCAGCATAAACTGTGAGTAAACAGAGAGAAATGTACAACTTTAAAGGACCAAGATGATTTTGCATCAGCCCAACAGTCCAAAACCTTCAAATATTCAATCACAATGCAGATTTGGGTGTGTTTGTTTGATTAATATCAAGTTCCGTTCAATTATCTAAACTCAAGGTCTTCTAACTTAGCTGTTCCAGAGCTTTTGAGGCATACCCCACATTTTTGCTCGAATGGAGAAGAACGTTTATCACCCGAGTGTACCCACCCAAGACTGAAGATAAATCACCATGCATGATTACATCAGAGATTTTGCATGTCGCTTCAAATCGTCTTTACTTTATGTGACAGCTCAGCATTGTGGAAAGCTTGCTGCTGCTGTTTTTCCAGTCAGTCTAGTTGTACATACAATACATTTCTGTATAATATAAAAAACCAGTTAGTCAACTCCAGTTAAGTATTTCAGCATGTCATCATCATCTACTCTGCGTTGGGACTATAATGTAACACCAGTGTGATTAATACTCGGACTTCCTGCTCTGCTTCCTGTTGTCCGGCTGCCTTTTGCAAACAAGGGTGTGTATTTGCACTAGGTTCCGTATGTTTTAAGACAAAACCACACTGTTTGATATGTTGGCTCCGGACCAAAGCTGGTTGGGCTCGATATGGAACGATGACTATGAGCTCAAAGTGCTGAGCTGTATTTCGATGGTGTTCGCGACCCCGTCAGATAAAGCACGCAGGAATCATCACTCTATTTCTATACGTAATCCTCCATATTTAGTGTGAAATCTTTTGCAGGCAGTGACGGTCTGAAGTCTCTGACCCAAACACCTCGTCACACACTTGGTATTCCCTGCTGATTGTCTGCCTGCTCCGCACTGCTGCTTGCTGCCTTCACTTGTTGCTTGTTTCAGAGGCTTTTGTCCTTCAGTGTGGCCTTCAGAGAGAGAGACACACACGTCGGATGAACATGAATTCTGTAGTGTTAGATGTTAAACGCTCCAATGAACATCACGGCGAGAGTTAGTTGATTAATCGATCGATCTGTCAGATCGGATGAACATGGCAGCAGCTCTGATAATTAAACACCAAAGTCATTTTCCAAGCAAAAAAATGCCACAAGATACAAAATTCCATATTTTGTCATTGCAAAGTGAATTTTTCAGATTTGTGTCTTGAAAACTATGATGGACACTTTCCACTTTTATTGAAAATAAGTTAATAATACTTTTTTTAAAAAGATACTAAAGATAATAGTTACCTGCAGCCTTAATTAAATATGCAGTGTGTAGGATTTACTGCCTTCCAGTGGTGAGGTCGAACACCTAAATATGGTCGCTAACGAAACTTTCAAAAAAACGAGAAAGACCAGTGTTTGGTTTGTCTGTTCTGGGCTACTGTAGAAACATGACAGTGCAACATGACAGCTTCCATGGAAGGGGACCCACTCCTTATGTAGATAAAAAGGGCTCATTCTAAGGTAACGAAAACAGGATTCTTAGTTTCAGATGATTATACACTAATTAAAACATACTTATGATGCCTCTTAATTCTATACACTGCACCTTTAAATGTCAATGTTAGGTTTGCAGCTAAGGATCATTTTTAGTTGACAGTGATGCTGCTGATGATTATGTTGTTTATTAACAGATTAGCTTGTTTGGTCAGAAAATGATGACATGGTGACATCCTGACCAACAGTCCACAACTCACAAATGTCAGGTTTAATGTCACAGAGGATTAAAAGCAGGACATAATTACATTTTTGCAACATGAAACCAGAGAATTGAGTTTTTTTGTTCTTAAAAAGGTCTCAAAACCATCAATATATTGTCGCAATTAATATAATCGTTGACAACTAATCGATTAATCAACTGATCATTGTGTCAGTCAGTGTTGCAATAATGTTTGAGATAAGCACTGAGATACTTATGTTGTCAGTATGGCCCTGCACTGGTTTACTGTGTTATCTCTGAACCCGTGTGTGTGTGTGTTATCTGTGTGTGTGTGTGTGTGTGTGTGTGTGTGTGTGTGTGTGTGTGTATGTGTGTGTGCGCCTAGACTGGCAGGTGTGTATAGAGGTGATTCCAGCAGGGAGGGACAAACCACTGCTGCATTTAGTTAGAGAGTCGCTGTGTCAGTGGTGGAGGTCCCTGTGTCAAAACAATTTAATCCCAACTCCCTCCACAGGCACACACACACACACACACACACACACACACACACACACACACACACACACACACACACACACACACACACACACACACACACACACACACACACACACACACACACACACACACACACACACACACACACAAACTTACAAGTGGAAGTATTTGGCCTGCCCACTGCTCATAAACTCAAGATGTTGTTGCCCTGTCAATTATTATTATATATCTTCTTTTTTTTTTTTTTTTTTTTGCTAGGATAGAATAATAAATGTTTGTCCCCACCTCCTTTCACTGGCATTTTGTTCACAGATTCACACAATTTGCTGAGTCAGCAGCCAGAGGGGTGGGTGGCCCTTATTGATTTTCCACCAAAACCAGATTTTTGCTGGCATTTGCTCCTTTTTTTAAGAAAATGTACATACACTGCGCACACGCACGTGCACACACACACACACACACACACACACACACTCACTCACTCACTCACTCACTCACTCACTCACTCACTCACTCACTCACTCATAATCACACAGACAAAAAGGCAGACAGTTCATGTTTCTTTTATGAACTCTAACTTTATAATAAATCCTTCTGTATTCAGTTTGGATAAAAAGATCCCCAAAAGGTTTGGTTGAGTTTGGGGGAATTTCTACTTTTTCTTCCTATTGAGGCACTCATCATGATCCGTGCACACTGTCTGCAACAATAAACATAACACACATGTACATCAATGTGTACATACAGAGCTGACCCCAGACCTTTGGAGGCCCTAATCAAAGTGTATTTGTCCTTTTGACTGTACTCACTACATATGACACACGAGCAGCATCTCTTTTTCTTAATTCAAACCTGATGAAGACTAATTGCCATTAAGCCTATATATTACTGTATCTACTATATTGATGTCTAACAGGATAAATATGATGTCAGCAGTGGTACTGAGCTGTATAGCAGTGCAAAAACCAATATGAAGACAGATGAAGTGATTATCATTTCCACACCATTGATTCCAGTAGGGGTCCAGATAGAGTAAAGTGTGACAGTAGTGGATCCAACTCTTGTATGTTTTCCAGGGCCTCAACCAGCAAGTGCACCCAACAAAATAAAAGCACACAGTAAAAAAACATGAATATTTTGTATGAATAATTGCATGTAAAAAGTAAAATAGACTTTTTTTAAATCTAGAAGTTCAAAGTTATAAATCTTACATAGTCAGTTTGTATTTATTAATTTGGTAAATTACATGAATGATGATCTATTACTTTACATTCAAATCAGTTAGAACTTGACTATAAATACATCCTTTATTGTAAGACTAATACAAACACCCTCACCTGGCTGATCCATAACTATATGACACTATTTAGACTGTGTAGTAGATAATAACACATATACAGTAGGGCTGTGCGATATGGACAGAATCAAAATCACAATACTTTTGACCAAATACCTCGATTATAGATATTATGACAATATCGTAGGGATACTTATTGGTGCTTTCACAAAATACTTAGAGTAATGCAACAGTAAAAGCAAGAAAAGACAACACTTATTCCATTTGACGATATTACAGTATTCAAAATCTAAGACGATATCTTTAAAATATCACAATATGGATATAATATCGATTTATTGCCCAGCCCTAGTATACAGTTTCATTTTAAACTATGCTTGATGAGTGTGTGAGATGTTTTTATGTTTTTGCTCTAATCTGGTGTAACACTACAATTTCAATAGTTCAGTGCCCTCACATGTCATTATTAAACACTCACCTCTCTAACATGTATAAACGGACAACCCTAGCTTCATTAATAACTAGCATAACTTCTATCATATGCTAGACACTGACAATGCTTTATATTTCAAACAGTAGACTGTCAAGTTTGTGTAATCTTAGATAAGAAATCATCTGTTATTTTAATATTTCACTTGTCATCTAATGTAGATGACTACTGTAATGATTATTCATCTGATTTATTAGTAACATATTACACTATGAGGAGGATGTTTGTCAGTTGTGAAGTGACAAATACAGCTGTTTGAACAGTTAAGTCACACTGTATGACAGACTGTTTTTGGTGCTCTGCTGTTGTTTTGACTGAGAGTTAAATTAGCACTGTAACCAGAAAAGGGTTTACCTGAAATCCAGAGCTCACAGCTGATTTACCATAATAAACAACTCAATTAATGACCACTGTTTATTATGATGCTTATAGAAAGCTATTTTTGTTTTATTTTATTCTTTTATGTTGCTTTTTTGGTAGGAATTCACCCCCACCACCCTCTGTAGGGAGCCTCTGTAGAGACCCTCTGTAGGGACCCTCTGTAGAGACCCTCTGCTGGCCACAGGGCTCTGTGTCGCCACAGAGGTCGTGTGAGGCGAACTATAATCTGCAGCAAGCACGCTGCAGGAAAGCAAGAAAAGCCGGATGTGATAATGCTTAACACTTCCACAGTGGCTGTTTGTCCTCACTGTACAGTGTGTGTACTGTTTTTGTTCTTCTTGTCTTTATACACACAGTAGTTATCAGATTATTCATCTATTTTGGATGGAGGCAGAATAGGAAGTCCCACAGACCAGTGAGCCAATCATCAACAAGGAGCTGTAACTTATTTTCATTATGAATTGATATAACATCACATTGTTTGATTGATGTTTTATTTTCTAAAATGTCAGAAGATGACAAACAATATCCACAAATCCTAAGAGCCAATTATGATGTGTATGTAAGCATTTATTTGACATTTTCAGATTGATTTTTCTGTTCAAAAATCCAAAATATTTCATTTAGAATGATATAAAACAGAAAAGCAGCAACTCCTCACTTTTAAGAAGCTGGGACATGTGAATGTTTGGCATTTTTTTCTAAGTTATTACCAATTCATTTTCTGACCATCCTCTTATCAGTTAATCAATTAATTCACATTCATGTCCACTAGTGAGAGAGTAGACTGACTCGTCTTCCCTAGATGTCCACCACATCAATAACATCACACCAAACAGACACACACAGACTACATGTTATGATTTATAAGTCTATTCATGCAATTTCAAGCTGAAGCTGAAACTCAATGATGTTAGCAAGCAGTGGCGGCTGGTGACAAAAATGTTTGGGGGGGGGGGGGGGGGGGGGGGGCGCAGTTTGATGGTTGGTGGTCCTAGGGTTAGTGTCAAACAAACCATAGCACCACTTCATACCACAGCAAAAAAATAAAAATAAGAAAGGACCCACAGAGAGAGGAATAAAGAATTACAATTAGACATGATAAAATGCCCATTTCACTCACATCATCTAAATATAATATTAAATATAATATATTTAATATGTTTAAGTAGACTTTCTCTAGATATTTGGAGGGGGCGGCGCCCCGCATTAACCAGCCGCCACTGTTAGCAAGTACAAAGTATTTGTATTTGGCTGTGAGCTGATTATACCATAGAAATGTGCTAATTGTGCTTCTGCAGCTCAACCTCCCATCCAAACGTGTTGAAGCATAAAACAGCTAATCCAATCGCCTTAGCTTGAGTTGATCCATGAATTTTAGGTTCATGAAGTTTACAATTCCCTCCAAACTGAGCTGCTGTATACCAGAACAAATGGTATTCTTCATAATGATTATTGATGATGTTCATATATGATATATATATGATCATATGAGCAACCTTTTTGGAGTGAAAGTGTTTTGGTTAGAACTTTGCCTCTATAAATAAGACTATAACTGGCTGTGTACGACTTAAATGAGTAAATCTGACTTGACATCTGATGCCGAAATTTCAGTACGTGACAGGTTTTAGTATTCTATGATGTAAAGTCCCATTTCAAGTGATGTCTCAAAAGGTATTGGCGATCAATACCCAGTCATATCCAACAACAAGGCTGGCTGGTATGTAAGCAGCTTCTCAGATGACTTCATCACCGATAGCTGAAATGTGATAGATGCTAAAGCTGCTAATTGATCGCTCCTCTGCTCATTTGAGAGCTAAAAATCATCTAAATCAGCACTCCGCCTGTGTTATCGGACGCCGCATCACATCGCCTCCTTTACAATCATCCGTTACACACACACACACACACACACACACACACACACACACACACACACACACACACACACACACTCACTCATAACACCCACCTGACCGGCTCATTAGTCAGTGGAGACTCAAAGCAAAGTGCTTGACAAACACCAATGTGATTTGTGCTGATTCAGAATTGCCCCTAGAACTGGATGCCATTTATTAAGCAGATTTGTCACAGCAGATGGAGGGTGTGGGCTCGCAGGCAGGGGCCGGGCACCTGCCGCTTAGTAAGCATCACACTTTTTTTTTTTTTTTAACAGCAACGTGACAGGACATACCTCTATGGAAGATAAAGGTCGATGTATGGAGCGCTAATGCAGTTCCTTACAGTGTGAGTTTGTCGAGCGCTGATTCGTGATCCAGTTTAACAGAGTTATCACATACAGGGTGTAGGTGTGAGCCATGATGAAAGCATCTCAGGTAGATTATCATTATGAGGAGGGGGTTTTTGTTGAGAGGTCACACTCGGTACATGCCAGTTGACATTTAAGCTGCTGTCTAAGTGTGAGCGCCAGCAGTGGGATTTGGCAGCTTTTGTGGCATTTAAGCAGAACCCAGGTTTAACTGTTTACTGCCAATGTACTGACAGATCAGTGCTCAGGCTGATATTGGATGGTGCTGGGTTATCATGTATAAGTGTATACACGCTCAGTTTCCAGTTCTTCAGGTCCACTTATCTAAAACTAGATTAATCCTGTTATGAAAATGATGACGATGAGGTTATAATGTTCAGTTTGTGGTGCTGTTGAATTCAGCTGGACATCGTTAGTGGATTTTAAAACTTCAGCATTAGTTATATAGCACTTTAAACACAGCATAGTTGATCCAAAGTCCTTCACAGAGAGGAAACACACAACAAATTATAAATGATGATAAAAACTTTTTAACCATCATTACTAGGGCTGTCAACATTCTCCAAATCCTCGATTCGATTTTATTTTCGATTTTAAGGTCATGATTCGATTCTCAATCCTGTTTTTTGGGTCCTTTTAGCATAGATGCCTATGCCATTTTTAGACTAATCATGAGTGAGCGCTAGTTATTGCTTTAGTGCAGACATCACAACTCTATCGCATATTGATAGCGGCTCCATGACGCCCACAAATTATATACAATCTCCCAGAAGAGTGTCTACGTGCGCACGTGTGTTTGTGTGACCATCAATGCAGCGCGTGTGAGAGCAAAGCGTCCTGATAGCTCTGTGTTGCTGCTTATTAGACCAATAATGATGTGTCTCCTCTGTCAGCGGTTGCTATGGTGTTTTTACCAGCTGCAGGTTAGAGGATGTAATGTTGACTCGCTGCATTTCAACACGTGTTTTTTTCCCTCTTGACTCGACTGCTGGACGTGACATTGGGGGCGTGGCTACATCCTTTGATTCCTCCGTTGATTTCGAAGGTCGAGATCATGATGTCATTTCGATGGATATTCGATTTATAACTATTCGTCCCATTGACACTTTTCAGTTCTCTTGACAGTTAACTTATTTAAGGTTTATTTTCTCTAGTTTGAGACCATGTTAACTATGACTTCTTGTTGAAATGGAATTGAAAATTTAATAGAAACACATAAAAATAAATAGGGCAGCTGTGGCTCATGACATAGAGAATAGAATAGAATACAGTAGAATAGAATAGAATCTTTATTGTCATTGCACAATGGATGCAATCAGGTTGTCCACTAATCGGAAGATCGGCAGTTCGATTCCCAGCTCCTCTAGTCATGTTGATGTGTCCTTGAGCAAGATACTAAACCCCAAATTGTTCCAGATGGCTGCACCAACTGTGTATGAATGTGTGTGTGAGTGTGTGAATGTGACATGTAGTGTAAAAATGCTTTGCCTGGTTGAAAGGAGCAGAAAAGCTCTATATAAATAGCCTGCAGTCCATTTACCATTACTTTCATTATCAATTAATCTGATTATTATTCTCTTGATTAATTGCTTTGTCCATAAAATGTAAGAAAAAATGGTGAAAAATCTAATTTGCTCACTCTCTTACTCGCTGTGCACACACATTACACACCGCCCTGTTCCTCACAGGAGCTACGCTACCAGGAGTTTCCCGGGCAACGACACAGAGTTTCGGAACAGCGCTGCACAGAGGCTCCTAAATGCAAATGATTTTTGAATTAATGGATATTTGGCATTACTTTGTGGCCTCGAGGTAATTCTCATTGGCCCGGTGACCCACAAGACCTGTAGTGTTATAGAGGAAACGCTTAGTCGGGCTTTTTTTTCTAACTGTAAATGTATTGATTTTAAACTACATGCTGCTTTTATTAAATGCAGTTTCTAATTGCGGTCGGCCTTTCTAATGGATCACAGAGAACTGAGAGTGCATTATGCATTCAGTGTCAGAAAACATGCATATGCTCATGGAATTGGCATCCCACATAATGAGGGCAGATTATTAGATATTCAAAGAAAAAATACAAAGTCACATCCTTGTTATAATGCATTAAAATGCATATATGCATTTCACACAGGCTTTATCATCCCAGATTGTACTACCAAAGTCAGCGAGGGTATTAGATGTTGAAAACTTCAAAGTGCACCTTTTTTTTTTTTTTGCAGAAGGCATGATGAACTCTTTTACCTTTGAATCCATAGAAACCACCCTTCATTACCATCACTAAGTGACCAGAATCCAGGAATATGCTCATGTGTTTCATACTGTTGGTTTCATGTATTGCAAGAAGAACACAATACAGTGGGGCCCCCAGAAAATTCAACCTTTAAACAACAATCAATCTGAGGTTTTGAAATAAATGTTAGTGACACAAATTTACCAATTTTCTCAAAATGGTTGGTTATTCTTGGAAATGAGTTTGTTAGTTAGTTAGTTGATTTATCTGATTTATTCTGCGCCGTTTTAAACTTTAGAAAAAAACCAAATCATACATTTTCCAAATATTTCATTGAACACAAATACACTTACCGAGCACATTATTAGGAACACCACACTAATACTGGGTAGAGCCTTACTTTGCTCTCAAATTAAATAGTGTCAACTACTCCACCTCAGCAAATTTCTCACAAAGAAATTCTCCTTCTAACCACTTTGGGACCCCAAAAAAGGTCACACAGGCTCAAAAACACCTAGACCGAGACGTGATTATACATACACATTTTATTTAATAATCATTTATTTTGAAATGACAAACTTTTAAAATATCAAATGGCACTGCAGGCACTTCACTACACTACATGCTATACAAAGGCAAATGCCTCCCACTGGTCAACTGTGATTAAACACACACACATACACACACACACACACACACACACACACACACACACACACACACACACACACACACACACACACACACACACACACACAGCTAATCCAATATGAAGGCACCACAAGAAACACCTACAACTCTGAACTCATAGAAACAAAGAAAAAAAATAACAACAAAGAAACAAAAACACATAAAATACAAAAAAACAACAACCTCTCAACTACCAATAAACTGAATGTAGTTATATTAAAGTTTATATAACTAATTAATAAATAGGACCATATAAATGTAGTAGATGTAGATGTATGTATAGAGAGACAGAGCAGCAGTTGCTCAGAGATGCACAGCCTGGCCTGCTAAGTACATAAAACACTAACATTACCAGGTGGGAACTACACCTGAATCATAAGTAATGGGTTAGAAACTTACCAAAGAGCCAAGGCACAGATTCCCAGCAGCGGGAGGGTGAAAGCCGCAGCTCAGTCACTACTGACAGCAGATCAGAGACTAAAAAGAAAGAGTTGTGTTCAGCTGGAGGCCAGACAGAAGAGGCTTAAAGTTAGTGAAATGAAATTAAACCAGCCTACCTTGACGCACAACCGACGCTGTGTTAAACAAGGGGCTGGAAGCGAGGTGATATTACTGCGGGCGTGCTGACGGGACAGAGAGCAGAGGCAAACATTTTGGCAGTAGCACACATTAGATTGAACTTACAATACAAGGAAACATTAGAAATACACACCAGTACACAGACACCAGACCCAATGACAGTCTAGTGGGCTGCAATAAAGGACAAAACCCAATCTGTCACAATCACATCACATCATTCCTGCAGATTTGTCAGCTGCACATTCATCCTGCGAATCTCCCGTTGTACCACATCCCAAAGGTGTTCAATAAATGACACTTTGATTGAATTATCCTCATACAGGCACAAGACTCAATCAATTAATTCATTAATACAATTAACCTTTTTAAAATGAAAAACCCTGCGTACTCTCACACTCACTCACCCTCTCTTCTTTGCTGATAGTGACCTTCATCAAGAGCATTTATCTTATCTGCTAGTTATGATTCATATTGCATTGTAGACAAGGACAGGAGTGAATAGTTTGTCACACAGTATACTAGAGTAAGAGACTGTGCCCCCTTATCCATCCATTCTATTGAGAACCAGAATGGAAGGAAGTAGCCATAGCGATCAGCAGTAATACACAGACAGGCTTTGGCATTCAAAACATGATTGATTTGTATTAAGGAGCTCAAACTGCTCTGAGAAATCATTCCCCACACCATTGCACTGTTGACACCAGGCAGGTCGGGTCCATGGATTCACGCCGGTGACCATCGACTGTATATAAATATAGATGACGTGTCTCCACTTCCTGCCGCTATGCAAAAGTGAACAAATTTAATGAAGCCTCCGGCCACGCATGCATGCATGTACACTTGAAAGCAGAGGGATGCTGTGTGTTCCACTGCTCGCGTGACTCCACACCTAATACATGAACCAGCAGTGTGACACTTACTGAGCCCTACTCACTATTCATTATGCTGCCATTGGTACTCTAACTGTAATTAAGGGTTAAATGATTGGTGTTGGGTTTTTATTTGTGATATGAATTCGTAATGTAAATGTATGATTATATATTTAAGTATATTTCAAACTATTAAGAGTCTCGGCTTGTCTCCTTAAGAGAGAGAAAAAAGTGATACATAAGACAAAAATCCTGATGATGAAAATGCATGTGAATTGAAATATTGGAAGATAACAAGACAAGTGTTTTGATTAAGACTGCTGTAATCTGATAAAAAGAAAAAAAAAATGGAGTTGTTCTCTGTAGTTTATCGTCACTGTCTGGCATTTAGCATTTCCAGTTAAAATGTTCCACTTATTGCAAAAGGCAGGCAGCTCAATAAATGGATGAAGCTCTAACGTTTAGCAGATCAATTCAGACCATGAAAATATATTGGATTCTCATCACGACTATTTTTTTATCATCACTTGATTTTTTTTTGTTGTAACTTCCACCCTTCTTATCATCCGAATATATAACACCGCCTTCGTATTTACAGTTTTATTTGACCTGTGCGTGTGCTTCATCATTATAATAAATCTGAGCTCAAATCAGCAGCAGTGCAGTAATGCCCCCCCCCCCCCCCCCCCCCCCCCGTCACTTATAGGCTTTGTGTGGAAACTGTCAGCACAATCTTCGGTTATTTCTATTCTTGTACGTCTGTCACTGTAAAGATGACGCACGCTGCAGTTGGTGGAAGAATCGGTATCAGAGGCATCAGCAATGTCAGCTTCAAGACAGCGACGGTGTCATTTCGTGCCGCCTCCGCTGCAGGTGGAGGTGTCAGCCAGAACATTTCATGCAACGGAAAAGACTTTGAAATGTGTCTGTTTGCACATTAATGTCACACGTTAATGAGATTCATGTACAGCCATCAACACACTTCAAAACACAAGGTAGACTGTAAACAGTAGACAGGCTTTTTATTTATTTCTATGTAAGCTTAAAATGAGCAAAGGGTTTTACAAGCAGATCTTTACATGTATTAAACAAAATATTGTTCGAAATAAACCCAACTTAAAAGTATATTCCACTAAAAATCTATTGCTGTCTAGTGCATGAGACACCACACCTACCACCTGAGGTTTAGATGCTGTTGCTGTGTTGCCACTTCATCCATTAGCCGATTTGTTTTCCCCCAGTGGTCACTCGTGGTATTGCAGCGAAGAAATTCCCCCTGTGGCCCAAAAAGCATTTTCCCCATAGACCACCATTGTAAAAGAGACGTCTGTAAATGGTTTGAGCTAAACCCTGCATATTTCTGCTGCTTAAAAATGCTATTTGAATGTAACAGAGGACTTTAAGTTTGAGGGGGAGGGGGAGAAATGTACACATTACAATATACATACAGTCCATGGATTTATTACAGGCAGTAAAGTTACTGTTTAAAGTGAGTGGTTTCCAGTCTTTCAGGCTTTTCTCCACATTTCAGCACACAGATTGATCCATAAGGAAAATGGCAAAGAGCAAAAAACCTCAAATTGCCTGTTTTTAATGAGCAAACCAACGTTCATGTATTTTGCTTCTAGTATTTTCTATCTTTAAGTTCTAATGAATTGTCAAAATATAGCTATTAATGTGACTCAGGTAGGTCTGAAACATTTCAGTGTCAGTGAGTGCAAAGCTGCATGTAGAAGAAACATTAGGGCTGATGTTATGTTTGCTGTCTACATTTGGCTGTGCGTCAGATTCTGTCCTTTAAACTTTATCAAACACCTGCAGCATCACACAGCAGCAGGAAGGATAAGAGCGTCTTTAAATTGAGAGAGTGATGTGTGCATTTACTCACATGGCACAGCAGCGGTAACTCCATTAAAGCCCCGGATTAGACAGGATCTGACGGTAATTAATGTTCTGTGTTGACTGTATATGAAGAGTTCAGCTGTTACACACAGAGTCAGGTTTGTACGGTGGGATTGTTCATAATAAAGCAGTTGCTATACGTTGCTAGACTTCCAAGATTGCTTATAAAGGCCTTAACACACACACACACATATGCACACTTTTGGTCCACCGCACTTCTGAAATGAATGCAGTGTCCCTGGCTGGCAGCTGTATGTTTCAAACACTCACTTTTTCCTCAATGTGTGCCAATTCACCTCAGAGCTCCAAAGCTCTGCTGGAATCGGCACACAGTATTTATTGATACATGTTGAATCTTATTGAAATGCAGATACTGCTGGAATGGTTTAATATGTTCCACTGGTATCTTGATATATTCTAATAAGTTTTTACTGTGACTCTGGTTCATAATTCATAACAGCTTTGGATTATCTTGTTGAAATTTTACATAAACGTTCCTCTCCGTAAGGTCTTGAATTTTACATTTCTTTTTGTATTGGTTCAAAGACCCAAGTATCAAATCAGCAAAAATATTGAAAAAATGATGAAATATATAGCATAGTACTTGACATTTCTCTATACTCGTTGCCGTGGACACAGCCCTTTTCTAACAATCCTTTTCTCACAAGCCTTTCTTCTAAAATCTAACATTGATTTCTACACAATAAAAAGATCTTTTTAAATGTCCAAAAGTATCACAGTCATCCTTTTGACGAAACTTTTGGACTCTATTAAGTTGATAGATGAATATTGAGTAAAACAGATGAAAGAAATGTGTGATGATAATTGATAAAATGTTTAACTGTGCTTTTGATACTGTCTGGAGTGTTTGTACTCTAAAGATTTTCAGTGGAGCATTCCTTTACACATCCTCAGCAATAGACCTGTCACAATAATTAGGTTATCGACTTATTGTAAATTAACGTAATTATTAACATCATCATGTCTATATATGGACTTATCATATGATACGTGGACATGACCGTGTTCATTTTTCCCATCACTTCACATTAGCAGCTAAGATGCTATTCATGTCACATTGGCTAAACAAGTAGTGTCCTCCATTCCTCACTGTGTACGTCCTGAGTGGAGACTGTAGAAGAATTAAAGGTAAATAACTCTGTCCCCAACCATAATGACAGTCTGTGGTTTTAGAGAAGTGTAGCACCCACTCTCCAATCCCACCCCCGCCCCATTATATTATCATTATATCAGTGATATAAAATGATCTTCAAATGACAATAATATCGTTTATCGCGATTATTTCTGAGACAATATATCGTCCAATAAAAGTAGTTATCATCATGACAGCCTGCTCAGAGAAACTGACTGTGCTTGTATATGTAGCCTATAATAAGGTCATGTTTACAGTGTTAAAGTGTCTCATTGTGCCATCTGTCATTTAAGGTATCTAAATAAAAACCAAAATGGCAAAATAATAACCAAAAAACCCCCCGTATCATTACTCGTCTATATTGTGCCACAATTGATTATGCCTCTCACTTGTAGTAGACCATAGGTATCATTTAAAGCTGGATAGCATTCACTATCTTTAGAGCTTTCACATATTCATTATTTGAAAAAAAAAAAAAAAGGCAGGCGCAGAGAAGATTTAGCTATTTAAGGAGAGTAAGGATCCTGCTCAGTTTGCATCATTTTAATCCTTCCAGACGGCCATCGAGCATCACATTTCCTGTCTTACTTTTGGATAAGTAAGACAACCTGCCATCTCTTCTCATCTCCTAATCTCGCCTCCAGCTCCTCGCTCCCATAACCCCCCGGTGCCCACCTATACAGACAAGTGTCACCTAGCCAGCCTCTAATTAGCCCTCCCTTCACAATGTGGCTCCCGCAGGTCTGAGACTGTCACAAACTGTTTATCTTCACATCGACTCTAAGAAACAACATAAAAAACTGTCTTAAATATCCTTTTTTTTTTATCCTTTTAACCTGTAAATGTAATGATGAGCAAAGTGCAGTGTCTTCAAATTCCCTTCAGTCTCACTTCAGAGGAGCATCCAGGGGGGGAAATAAAATGAGAAAATGAGCCTGATGGGTGTTTGTTTTCATTCCAGGTGATATCACTCATCAGACAGGATCCGCTGAGCAAGCAGACAATGTTCGGTGTCTAATTTAGTTCTGTGTAAGCAGAACGGAGGGGCTTTTTAATAAATGGTGATGGCACAGATACAATTAGAATGCATGGAATTAGCTTCATATGGCTTGAGTGTGATTACTCTTTTTTTTTTTCACTGAGTCATCTTTGATGAATGTGTAAGCCTCTCAGTATGGGCTTTGTTTTTCATATTAGGTGTTTATCATTAGTCCAACTACCAGTGGTGCAGATGTAGCCACCTGTTGTTGTCTTTGAAGCCACCTTTAGTGCAGCTTGATGTTGAAACTGTGATACAATGTAGGAATATCGTTTGTGCCATAGTTGAAAAGAATAGGTAATCGTGTACAGCATATGCTGTGTTGAAGCTGTCATGGAGCGACTTCAATGGAAGTATTAAGTCAAAACTGTTGGCCTGACAGTGGCACAAGGTTAAAGATCACATAATCTCCAAAAACATGACAAATCATCCTGTGATGACTGAATAAACAAGCGCAAATAAAACATAAAACAGGCTAAAATTTGCAACATTTTTATTTAATCAGGAACAATAATAGCGTACTAATAGCGCTTTTCTAGTCCTTCAACCACTCAAAGTGCTTTTACACTACGAGCCACATTCAACCATTCTCACACACATTCATACACCGTTGGCACAGCCATGGGGTTAAGTATTTTGCCCAAAGACACATCGACATGTAGACTGGAGGAGTCAGTCATCAACCCGCCGATCCTCTGCTTGGTGGACGACCTGCTCTACCTCCTCAGCCACAGCCAGCCCATCAAAGTATAATTAAAACAATCATTCTGAGCATTGGATGCCAGCTTTTGGTACTTGCTGCCTTTTTCTATACTTGGGGGGCTATGGACACATTTTGCTTGGTAATGAAAAACGTTAAGGGTCGATACCCAGCCCTGTTGGTTATGTGTCGGCATGATCACACAATGACTGATGTGGTAACACTTGGTTCTGTTATGTGTTTGTATCACCAGGTGTGGCTGCTGCCGGTGCTGGACGCAGTAAAGGTGTCTCCTCTCATTGAGAAGGTCAGCGACCACAAAGACTTCAAGAAGCTGCTCAGGACGAGAACCAACGTTCTGGTGCTCTACACCAAGACAGGTTAGAGAAGACAGACATCCACCGTGAACTGATATTTGATGGATTGGACTGTAAAACATCAATTAAACATTCATCGTTTCTTGCAGTAGATTTACATGATTGTATTACTGGATCAGAATCCTCATACTTTTACCTCCTTAAGAGCAGAGAGTATTTTTAGTACTGACGTCATTATGTACTCATAGAAGTGCATAATTACAACAATTTTAATCATTTCATTATAATCAGAAATTGTGAATGTGAAATTCACAGCTTCAAAGTGACTCAATTAGCAGCAGTGCCAAACATGCACTTGTAATTGAAAGACACCACAGCCAACCAAAGCCTAAAAGCTTTTGTGGCAAAAGGACATTCTGTGCAGCGCTTCAGACCAACACACAACTAAAACTATATCAAATAAGAGACGTAAGATGCCAGCTGCAGGTGAGTAAGCGCAGTACAAGTCTGATTCTACCTGATGTTCTTGATCATTTTAACTTTATGGACTTTAAAAGACAGCTAGTGCAGAACAATTTAATAGGCACACGTTAGCGCAGTCACTTGTGTTAATTAGTCAGTATTTGATTTAATAATTAGAAAATCTATAATTGTGCAACATTAAAACAGCAAGTTAATTGGAACATTTTTGTGCACCCTCTGTAATAAGAAAAAAAAAACGTCAGTATCTTACAATCTATTTCAGTTTTTGAGCAGCTTTAGTCAGCCGCCTGCAGCCTGCTCTTTCCCTGTAATGAACTTTGAAATACATATTTTATAGAATTAGAGTTATCATTAGATAGGAACTAGAACATCTAATACAGTCAAACAGTCATAAGCCAGCATTTACTTCCAACCATTAGCAATTCCCTAATGCACTGGTTCTCAAAGTGTGGTCCTTGGGGGGGCTCCCAGCAAAAAAAAGGGGAATCATTTCTTTTCACTATAATTCCATCCATAAATAACACATTGACAGAATTTCCGACTATTTTGGTCATGGGTTGCATATATACACACACATATACTCTCCTCCAATCGATCGCCTCACCTCCTCATGCTGCTTTAAGTCCCTCCAGTCTAACACCTTCCAGTTATATCGCATTCATGTTGAATAAATAGTGTTGAATAAAGACTCCCTGACCCATCACCAGCCTCACATGCCTGTCGACTTTTGCTCCGGTTAGTGCTCATCAAACCTTAACAACGAGCCCATTAGAAAATCCAGCAGCCAGTGTCTGCTCGCCTCCTGCTCCGTACATGGTAATAAAGTGACACTGAATCGCCAGATGTTTTCGTTACCGCTCTGATGTGATCTGGGACCCTAGGGAGTCATGGCAGTGCCCCTAAATCTAAATATAGCCTTGGCCTGGAGCATTCAGAGGAATTGCTGTCTTCATACAGTGAATAAAACACTTTTAGTTTCAAGGGGGGGGGGGGGGGGGAAGAATGATGTATTACACAAGGACTAGAATATTACACTTTGTTTACTTTACTCAGAGGAGTCTACTCGGCCTGCCATATCTGATGAAAATCAGTTATATTACAGTGTGTGTTGTTTTAGCTGGCACAGTTTATTGCACACTAGCTTCTCCTCTATTGTAGCACAGAAAGTAAACTGTACAGCACAGCCGGATTTTCTGTCCGACGGTAGATTGCGCAAGTCTCCGGTGGTCTCGAACGCTCCGTGCCGTCCCTCGAACGAGCTCTCGGATGATGTACCTCACGGCTCCGAATGTGCTCGAAAGCAGCATGCGGCAGGTACTGACCGTAGTTCACCAAAACATACCTGCTGCGCTTCCCCTCCATTCACAGAAAAAGTCGGTGTGCTTTCGGAGTCTTTGTGTCACCGTATAATCCTCCCTTCTCTTGCTTAGTCACACTATTGTAAGATGTTGAAAGCTGATGTAACTCAAGCCCCCTTCCCCGAACCCATCCAGTGAAAGGTATTAGAAAACCATCTTCCATCACCGCCCCCCCTCCTCCCTAACACAAACTCAGTGATCTCTTTCTTCATCACTCGGTGCTTTATTAAGACACTGAGCTCCACTGTAACTCAACTCCTCTTCACTGTGTTTGACATAACAAGTGTCCTCTGTGTCTCTAGACTCTGGCTTGTCCTGAGTATAGTTTCTTCTCTGTGTCTGCAGCTACATCAGGAGACTCCTACCTGAAGCTGCTGTCAGATGTGGCCCAGACAGTGAAGGGCCAGGGGACTATCGCCTGGGTCAACTGTGGGTAAGTAATGTGATGATTTACACACAAAAAAACCGACTTCTACGACTTCTTCTCCCTCCATTACACCCATTGACCCCCTTGTCTTTTTCAACAGCACAGCCTCTTTTGTCCCAGGAATTTTCTGACAGCAGTTATAAAGGCAGAGTAATTTACTCCTCCCAAGAATATCTCTACTGCCATCAATTTGAACAATTTACGGCGTTTCCACCAGGGTGTAAATGTCCTTGTTCCGCTTGTTTTACTATACAGACACAATTTGACAGGAAGCCTCTCACTTACTGGAGCTACTGAGCCTATTGAAACCATCGAAGCCTCGACTCTATAGTGTTACATCTCTTTATATAATTTTAGCACTCGCTTTTCTGTGTTTTCGCTGTATATTTTTTATCCTAAAATGATGAATGGATGATGGTAAAAGCAGCCGATTATTGCCGTGTGGTGTTTCTTTGCCTTTTCGAGTGTGGAGACAAAAGAAGATGCTCAATGTCGTTCTTTGAGTTTCTGTATTTGTCTGTTAGTCTCTGTTGTTTAATCTTTGATATACCAGCAGGCAAGATGGCCCTGTGTTAGTACATGTTAAGTATCAATGAGAAATCACTGATAAATGATCCCAGGTCTAGGTATCAAAGATCTGAGATCAGGAGATCACTGTTAACTTTTGATCCTTACCACAAAGTGATGCATTTTTAAGCAAACGTGATGTGATCATGTGATTAATGTCACCTTGAACTTTAGGATCCATTAATCAGTTAATTGATGTTGAAAATATTTATTAGTTGCAGCCATACTTGGGACAGTTATTAGTCCTGTCATGATAACTACTTTTATTGGACGATATATTGTCTCAGAAATAATCGCGATAAACAATATTATTGTCATTTGAAGATCATTTTATACCACTGATATAATGATAATATAATAGTATAATAATGATTGGAGAGTGGGTGCTACACTTGTGTAACAAAACACAGACTGCCATTATGGTTGGGGACAGAGTTATTTACCTTTAATTCTTCTACAGTCTCCACTCAGGACGTACACAGTGAGGAATGGAGGACACTACTTGTTTAGTCAATGTGACATGAATAGCATCTTAGCTGCTTATGTGAAGTGTGGTAATACTGAGGTTAAAAAATGATCAAAGTCATGTCCATGTATCATATGATAAGTCCATATATAGACATGATGATGTTGATAATTAGGTTATTGTATGATAAGTCGATGACGTCATTATTGTGACAGGTCTACCAGTTTTCAACATTCATGGTGACAGACACTGTTTGGTTGGTACCATAATTGTATTTTGGTTCAATATAAATTCAGCTGGTTTTCTCTGCTTTCTATTATTGTAAATTGAATATGTGTGTGTGTGTTGTTCTGTTGCTTGGACAAAACAAGCAAATTGCCCAAAATGTAACATTGGGCTTTAAAAAATTGCTATGGGCATTTTTCACTATCCCACTATAATCCAGCATTTTCTTAACCAATCAGTTCATCAGTTAATTAAAAAGTAACCGACAGACTATTTCATGAATTAAGCTATAAAACAAAAGTGTTATAATGAGTACTTTCAGCTGTAGTCACATGGAAAAGGTTTGCCTTCACATTCCACACACGATTTCTTCTTTTAAGGCAGAACAATACATGTGTCATCAGTCTTTGTAGAGCACATCTGTCTCCAGCCCACACTGTGAAAATGTTTACGTTAAGCAAATGCAAAAAATACTCCCGAGACATCTGCGAGAATTGTTTTCTCTAAGCACAACTCGCTTTACTCTCCAGTGATCTGGCTTCAGATTATTGTTCTTTTAGCCTTTCCTGGTGTTCAGTTCCACTTATTTCTATTTAATTCTTTTTTTTATTTTTTTTTATACCTGTCAATCCAAACGTACAGGCATCTCCACTAGAGAGGAAAGAATGTGTCATAAAACAGGAAACCGTTAGGAAGGCAGTAACTCCCTTTGACACCTAGAGCTCATTGCACCATTCACAATCTCTCTCAAGCTTATCCGGGATCCAAGACCTGATGGACAAAAAGGAAAAGAAACTACACTCCAGACAGTCTGAAGAAGTTGTCAGAAGTGTCTGTGTCTGTGTTTTCCCTTCAAAGACACTCCATGATCACAAGTTCTTTTTTTTTCAATGTTTACTTTTTGACTCGGTCGCTGTTTTTGTCTGAGAGAATACGAGCTCTCTCTTCCTCCTCCAACAACTTCAGAACGCTATAGAGTGAGCTAATGCTAAGCAGAGATTTATCTTGGGCCAGATTCCTGCCAGGGGAGCTAGAGTGAGCCGGGTTCATCACTGCAGGACACACGGATCCGCTGCCAGCCTCTGTAGCGAGGCATTGTGCTATTTGGCATATTTCTCCAGCATCTCAAATGGACCGGCGCCAAATCGAAGCTCCAGCTGACAGCTCATGGTGGACAGAGGGAGCGAGAGAGCGGAGCGCATATCACAGCGTGAGAATGGTTAGCCCTGCCAAGGAAGAGGGCCACCAAGGCCAGAATGACACTTTGAACAGATGACAGGGATCTGAGTGTTGGCCAACTGGGATCCACCAGAGGGATGGATGATCTCATGCAGGAAGGAAGTAAAGGACTGCTGTCCTCTTCCCATTCCTATGGAAATTTAGAGCTGACGTAGAACACGAGAAGAAACATGGGTCCTGTCTGGATCGATGGGAATAGCAGAGCACAAACAAGCATGGCGTGGATTAGGATTTGTGTTCTGGAGAGTTATAATTGAATGGCATGCTGGGGCTTCATCCTCTTTGCATGATGAATCCATCATTAATCCTTTAAAAGGGACTCAGTTGACTTTGGCTAAAAGCAAAGTTTTGGCACCAACTTTTTTTTATTTTAATGATTCATTCAGTCACTTCGATAAAAGGAGCTGCAACATGTTCAGTCATTACTTAGCGACAAGTTTTTGCAGTTTGGTACCTCTGACCAAACCAAATATACCGAAAGTAGAAGAAAAGGTGGCTAAGTGGCCACTAACTGGCTTCACATACTTCACTTTTTTTTATTAGTAAATTGTATGTTTTGGCCTCTGTGCTAAGATCCTAGTTTATTGCAAATTGGGTCTAATTTTTGTAGGACTGTCCATCTTTTCTATTGATTATAATAAGCAAGTTATCCAACAGATTGGACAGATTATGTACCACTTCTTGGAGGCAGATGAAGGGAGATCAACTGAGATGTCGATCAAAGTTGCACCATGATGTCGGGCTGTAAACTGTGATGGATGTTTGGGTTGTAATCATCTGTGTTTGCCGTTCACTTCTTGTCCAAATAAATTTGACTGATCGCAATATTTAGTTAAAATCAAATTGAAAACACATTTATTAATCGTTTTCCTGTCAAAAATGATGTTAGTGTGATTTTTAAAATGTGTTGTTCATGTTGTTTTACCATTAAAAGAAAAACGGTTAGGGGTTAAGGTCTTTGAGGAAATATGATGTCAGCCTTTATGTTTGATTGACAGCAGGAAAAAAATTAACCCCACTTTGTAAACAGAGAATGAATAATATTTTGACAAATGAAGGCAAAGATCGGGGGCACCGTCATTAAACCAAAGAATATAAAATGTTAATATCCTCCTTTTTTTCCTCAATGGAGAATATAGAACGTGATTTACAGAGCAGATTTATGATGTAGCAGACTATTCACTTTCAGAAACTGCTACAGTATGCCGCTACTTGTATGTGGTCATCCAACTTTTATTTCTTAATCTGTCAGATTTCTGGCAGTCCTATTGAGGTTTTCCCCTTTTCATCAACCTTCACCCCCTGCTCCACCCCCGCTCATACCTTCAGCTTCACCAGCCGTACACCTCCCGCTCACTGTCGTGCCGACTCATCGACTGACGTTACGCGTGTTCATCCGGTGACGAGGCTTCACGGCCTTAGTTCTTTCTGTACTGAACATTAGTTGATGAGGCATCCTAAATGTTCTGCTCGTCTTTTCATTAATTGATTGAAGGGGACTGCTGTGTCATTGGTTCTTCATTCCTACACACAGCTGGAAACTGCATAGAGACATAATGGCCTGCAGCTTAGTATTTCTGAGTCAGTGTTACTGTGTATATAAGACCACAGTGAGTCAGAGGCTTAAGGCCCATGTCCATTGTTCTACTGGCCCGTACTCCGGAATGTGGCCTATTCACATTGTCTCCTAAAAAGTGCCATTTTACAATACCTGGCGGTATTCTTGCCAGCACTGTGCAACTAGACAATGTGTTTCACGTAGGAGTGATTTAACAGAATTGGAGGCATTTTCCAATTTTCTTGTACTTTTCTCTCGGGTACAAAACAAATTTATAAGTGGTTCAGACTCGTTGTACGAGTCATGTACAGATAGTCTGCCTTTCTCCACAAGGGAAAAACACTCTCCTCTAATATCTCTGTGTAGAGGTTGGATCGGGCTGAGGATGGTTCTTTTGCCAAGTGTGTTATCTCGTAGCAGCTGTTTCAATGCGCTCTCCATCGCCTCGGTAGTTGGAATACATGCAAGGAGTGAGGTAACGTCATAGGACATCCTGGGTTCATCCGGGTCTAGTTTCAGTCCTCGAACCTTGCAGAAAAAGTCCTCGCAGATATTGACGAAACTTGAAACTCCATGCTCAACAATGTCGTACACGACCGAGTTGATGCTGCTGCTGATAGTCGAACTCGTGGCCCAAGTTTTTGAAATATTTCACTGTATTTTTACTCTGATCTCGTGTGAGAAATTAGTTTCTAAAAATGTTTTATTGCACAAGTCCAATGGAGTGAAGTTGGTGGCATTCTGTGAGTAGATACATATACAGTAAATGTAAATGTAGAAAAGTAAGAGTTATCATTTATTATGCAGGTAATACGACGTTTTCACAAAATATGCACAGATGTAGGCATGAAGCAAGTGAAGTAAAGTAATTATTTAAGTGTAAAATGAAATTGTATTAATAACACAGAATACTTTCTGATCAGTAAGGATGTCACAAGTCAATCTAATCATTTTAAAATGGACCAGTACCAGCTCTATTTTAGACCCTTTGTTTATTTGTTCGGGGCTACTGTTTCAATTAATGACATGACAGCATGTATATCAGTGACCATTTCAAGCAAAAAAAAAAAAAAGGAATACATGACATCTAACAACAAAGATGTTCTATATATGGTCATCTGAAGTAAGGGTCCCTGCTCTACTTGTCCCTGGTTCCTTGATGTGGTAGATTTTGAATCTTTCTGAGAACACCGTAGCCCCTCGGAGCTTCACTCTTTTCACTTGTGGCAGTTTTTCAAGGAGTCGGAAGAAGCAGACAGGTTTCGAATTGGATGACTGCGTGTCATCTCCAAATAAGTGTAGAGGTCACATCTGCTCCTGGTGTGCCCCGACTGGCGCCATCTGCCTTCATGATTCGGCAAAATATGGCTTTAAGCACAGAGTCATTACCTGAAACACTGTCTGTCAACGCCCCGCACATGGAACAACTCTCCATCATATTATACAAAACTACACCAAACACATATATTTGTCTCACGGTGGGTCTCGGAGCTGTAATTGAATTCCATCTCTTTTGGATTTCTGTTAGCATTCAAACCTCCCAAGCAAATACTCTGTCCCTCTAAATGAATGCATATTTTCTTTGCTCTTCCACTCCTATTACAGAAGAGGAAGAGTACTTTGTGCCGCTCGTATTGCCTCACTGTAGCAAGTGTGAAGTGTGTGTAGGTGGCTAGATGCATATTTATTTGCTTTCCAACTACAAGCTTTTTTTTTTTTTTATAATTATGGAAATAAGCCTATAAAAAAACAGAGAATTTATGCATGCTGACATGCTGTACAGTATAGGTTGTAATCAACACTGCATTCCCATTGAGCATGTATAACACCCTACATATGATGAAATGTTAATGCAGTCGTTTCGTCAGGCAGCCATCCTATCTTTTCCTTTCTCAATTTATTCAGCCAAGTTTTATTGGAAAGTGACCAAAAATGTGTTGCTAAGGACATAATGCATACAGTGAATGTATAAACAGCGGAAGCTTTACGAGGAATTGATCAAGTAGTTACTGCTAAATTAAATGGAAAAGGACTCTGGAGAAAATGTTCTATGGTGACACATTCCAGCTGCTAACTGGTGACAAAAATGGGGAGGGTTGAACCTTAATTTTCTTGTTTTATGATGTTTTTCATTTTCAGGGATTCAGAGGGCCGTAAACTCTGCAAGAAAGTGAAGGTGGACCCAAGCTCCAAAAGCGGAGGGGCCGAGCTGCTGCATTACAAGTGAGCAACCAGAAAATCCAGCTGGCTGACAGACACTTCCACACATCAGTGCTTTCTGGAAAGAAATACCATGTTTGTAGTGTAAGGAGCATGTTGTTCACTGTGTGTGTGTGTATGTGTGTGTTGCAGAGATGGGACGTTCCACACAGAGTACAACAGGCCTGCTACCTCCAAGGTGAGAGCCGAGCTGCTGTGCTGCAATTCTTTTTTTACACGCTTTAAAGTCGAGTGCGGCACAGCTTGTCTTTCGCTTCTGTCTAGTGTTTACTAATGTCTCTTCACATTTCCTGTATTAATTATATCGCCAGCCATATTATTCTGTTCTGCGGAGCTCAGTGTGACTGTGTTCACTTAATTAACTCAATAGGTATATAAAAGCAACTTCACACTGCCTGTTTTATTAAGATTAGGGATGAACAATTTAGGAAAAATGTAGAATTTTGATTTCTCTGACTTGGATTGCAATTATGTTTTATAAATGAAACTCCAGGCCTGAATTGATGGTCTACATACTGATATCTTGTTGGTTGCTTGAAGTTTGGATTCTCTCTGGTAATTTTTTAAAACCAATTTAAGTGAAGTCAACTTTAAGCAGGTCACATTTAATTGGATGTTAATTAAGTGCTACACATATTACTCAATGTTCATATATAATAATAATAATCACGTCATTCAAAAGTAATTATTTTTCTTCATATTAGCTACATATTTGCCCACAAGCTGCAGGTCTGACAATAATGATTTGATGTCTGATTGACAGGTCAACTAATGTTAATATCCCAGACCAACAGAACAAATGATTTCATAGCCTCTAAATCTATTTGTGACATATCACAAAGAGTTTCCGATGCTAAAATTAGGAAAAATGATTCTTTAAAAAATGTTTCTTACCCCTTACCTGTTCAGCAGCAGGCTGTCTCTTCAGATGTGTCTCACAGATGTCTTCTGTCTGTCCAGAATGAAAAAATAGCAGCTCAGCCAAACCTGCATTTAAATACAGTTTTTTTATTGACAGCGCCACCTGCCACCCCAGGCCGCCATAAGCCTGGGCGACTTAATGAATGTCCGGAATATAAGAAAAAAGGATACAGAGTGGTGCCTCTTCTTCTGGGAAACCAGCTTTAATCATGCATATGAATAGTAGAGAAACAAGCAATCAGAAAAAAAAAAAAAAAAAAAAAAAAATATATATATATATATAAACAGCCAAGATTTATTTTGTAGTTTTGCCCATTTACAGAGTTAGTCTTACTTAAATGAGCTACAGTAAACTATAGTTCATCATTCTTGTTATTTGAGGTTTGTGAAAATCGGTTTGTTTTGCTTTTTATCTATGAATATATGAGAACCTCATCTTAAAGAAATCTGGGAGCTGGATTGTATTATCCTGTTTGCTAGAGTTTTACCCAAGTTCCAGATGGAAACAGTAAAAATGTCTCAGTTGAAACCATTACCCTATAACCCTGATATTAACATACTGCTCATCATACATTCCACCCATGTCCACACTGTTATTGTTATAGCTGCTGCTGAATGAAATATTTCCTGCTGTCTCCTCTGCAGACATATTGTATGTACATGATGTATAGGCTTTACCAAGACCATTACCAGACACTTAAAGGTATTGAAATAGCTTCGACACCTCTCGGATTCACAAACATGTCGCTCTCTGCGAGCGTCCGTCTAGTACAGCCTACAGTGTCGCCTGCGCTAAATTTAGGGATGACTTCTGGAACGGTAACGTAAATCATCACCAGCCTCTATTGTTCACTAAATGACTACGAGATTCTAGGCCAGAGACGAATTGTTTCATGATGTACATGTTGCCTTTTGTACAGACACTCACACATTCATCATTCTGCCTTTTCTATCTTTTTTTTTTTTTTCTATCTATTTCTTCTTCATTCAGTCTATGGTAGCATTTTTAAAAGACCCGTCAGGTCCTCCGCTGTGGGAGGAGAACCCCGAGGCGAAAGACGTCGTCCACATAGAAACAGAAAAAGTAAGTAGCAAGCTTCTTATTGAGGTTTTTTTTGATCAATTATAAAGAAGCTTCTTGCACTGTGTAGTGTAAGACATACAGAACATTAATATTAAAACACAGTTAATATGATGCATGATCCTCCTGTCCAAGTCCTGTCCTGTTGAAGGGGTTTGATCTGCTTCTGGAGCTGACACAGTAACATGTCCACCTCTACAACACAGAACATAAAAGCATCATATCAAGGCCTTTATCATCAAAGAGTCTGCTAACACAGCCCTGTCCGTTTTCCAGACAGCTCGTGGTGTCCAGTTGGGTCAGATGGCATCAAAATAAAAATCTCAACCTGACACTCTTAAAACAATATTTAAAGCCCTCTAATTGAATGAACAGCAGACCCTTCAGTTTTCACCCCTTGTTGAAAGTGTCAACAAAAGATAATGCTGAATACGGGGGTTTTTTTTTTAAGGGAAATAGCTGAGCTCATGAAGGTGATAACGAGGGAGTGAATCTGGTGTGGGGGCGTCCAAAAGAACGTCCTATGACTTCATGAGCTGAAGTTAATGTAATGTACATGCAGTGTGATAAACTGCTGAAAGGTGGCAAAGATGATGGCCTGTTTAGTTCATGTAAAGCAGACACACTCTGGGTAAATGAGCCTGGAGCCAGCTGGAGGGATCAAGCTGACACATGTCACTGTTGACACTGAGCTTTAGTAAACATCTGTAATTAATTTCTTTTACACTCGCAGCCATTTTTTTGCACTTTACATGTTTTATTTGATAAAAAAATAAACCCCTCTTAATCATCTTCTCATCTACTTTCACTCTCTTTTTTAAGGACTTCAGGAAGCTGCTGAAGAGAGAGGAGAGGCCAGTTCTTATGATGTTCTACGCTCCCTGTGAGTGCTTTTATTACAGTCACTCGGTTCTTCTCTTGCTCGCTCGTGATTGGACGACCAGCAGAAAGTGACAGCACCTATTACTGTCCTATAAATATGAAGTGAACTTACCCATACAGAATAAGACGGTTCATTCAAAGACAGAGTTTACAGTATATGGACAAGATCAATAAACTAGGGCATACTTGGCAATACTACACTGTCATAATCAATACCGCAGTGAGTTTTTCTACTTTAATCACACCTGGCAAGTAAAAGAGTCTTTTTTCTTTCCCTTTGAATACTGAATAATGTTTACAATCAAGACTAGGGCTCCAACTAATGGCTGTTTTTCATTGTTGATGAATCTGACAATTTTCCAATCAATTCAGCCTAATGTGAAATCCCAGAAAGTAGTTAAAATTGCTTTAAGCTTTCCCAAGGAGCACAAGGTAACTTGTAATTGCTTGTTTTGTCTGAGCGGCATTACAAAAACACAAAGATATTCAATTTACAATTATATAAAGCAGAGAAGAGTATGAAATGCTTATATTCGGGGAGCTGGAGACTGTAAATGTTTTTTCATTGTCCTCAATTGGAGTTGAAGGAATAATTGATTTCTAAAAAGGTTGATAGTTAAATTCAACCTAAGGATCATTTCAGCAGTAACCAAGAAAGAGACCATGGTTGATGCTCCATAGTGAATAGGTTACTGTATATGAGCTTTCCCATGTGTTTTACTCAGTTCTGGTCAGTGGTTTTTATTACATATTCTTTCACAGTGAATAGCCCTCTGCAAGCTGTTATTGACAAAAAAACAAAAAACAATTCCCCAAACAGATGACGGGAAATCTTTTGACAGTCGTATCGACGCCGTCAGAGCAGAACGGTTCCCATCGAGCTCTCTGTAATAACCTCTGTTGTTCTGTTTGTGTTTTTTTTTGGTGGCAGGGTGCGGCGTTTGTAAGAGGATGCAGCCCATCTATCAGCAAGCGGCAACAGAGACGAAGGGGAAATATGTAAGTCTGCTACATCGGACCGCTGTCCCCACTTGCATTAATCCTCTGACTGTAATTCTCAGATTAGATGAGATGTGTCGGCAGCGAACGTCTAGATTTTTAGCCTGTTCAGACAAAAAAAAAAAAAAACAGTCTGGCCTAATGAAAGCTCAGGACAACACCTCAGCAACTTCTCCTCCGTAGCTTTTTGTTTTTGGTCCAGCGGGGTAATAACCCAAATGGCCTTTAAAAGCAATTCAGCGGCCGTGATCTCCTCCCTGCTTGACTTGATTTATAAGTTATCTTGTATTTTGGGTTTGCATCGACCCAACGTAGCAATAACTGTATTTCATTTGAAGCAATGTACCTCAGCAGTCTGTTTTTAATGATTTTAGTACTTTATAGTATTGTACAGGTTATATAATCAGCGACTGTATTAGATTTGTTTCTTGCCTGGTTTTAGCTGGCACCTGCAGCCCTGCAACTAAAGGCTAATGTCCTTCCAGCTGAAGCTTACAACCTCTAATATAGATTAAATGTCAGTTTAGCCTGCCTAGTCTTAGCGTTTTCTTTCTTACTTTTCCCTCCTGTTTTCATCCCGTTTCCACCCCTGTCTGGTCTCATGGGTCCCCTAAAAAGCCACGTTGTCAGTTTGCAGACAGGCAATATTAAGATGGGGGGGGTGAGAGTGCACCATTCCAAAGCCGACGAAATGGTTTTTAACAGCCCTGGAGAGGAATCGCAGGCCTGTGTAATCAGCTACGGAAACAAACGCTTTGTGTTCATCAACACTTTCTCCTCAAGCACCAGAAGAAGAAGGAGACACTGAGGGAGAGTGTCCTGTTACAATGAGAGCTGAGAGAGGCAGCAGCCTGAGGAGACGGGGCGAAGTAGAGAAGCGTATCGTGTTCGCCTCGCGTGAAGCGGGAAATGAATGAAAAGATAATTGACTGCATGTTTATTTGATTATCAAGCATGCTTTATGAGATGAATATTTCAGCCTCTCAACTGCAAATTAACATGCATACAAGCACTCTGAAGTGTTTGTCCCCTGTTGAGGCTGAGCTTTTTTTTTTTATACTATAAGAGGCTCATAGTGACACCGAAAGGTTTGAACACTGAATTGGTGATCAGCCAGGTTGTACAACACTTTTCTCGCCTGGGTGCCATACGAACAGGGACGCGTAAAGGCGGCATTTGAAGTGTTGCGTCTTGTCAGGTTGAAGTAGCCGCGAGCCAAAGGATTCACAGATTAACGCCGGAGGTTGTTTGAACTGTATCATTTCTGCATTTTTAAGCACCAGTCTTGATACATAGTACATAACAGGGGATATTGTTGAAGAACAATGTCAACTTTTAATAAGTGAAGGAGGAATCGAGAGCTCATCATGACTCATAGACATTCTTCCAGCTATTTTTGTCATGAACAGTGTGTTGTTGCACAATATTTCCTCAGAGGGAACCCAGAACATTGTAGCTGTTTGATATACCAAAGAAATCTCTGAATTGGAAGAAATCTCCCTCTTTTTTATGTATTTGATGTTTCACTTTTAATTGTTAAATGTGCGTAGGTGTCATTGTTCCTGAGGCTGACTCTTTCTCAGGGTATCATTTTGGGAATAAAAACTGTATCCTGTTAAAAAAAGCACAATATTCTCCATTTTCCTACAAAGACAGAAACACTTCAGTCTCAAGTGTTTACTTCCTGGAAATCACCTTTCAGCATGTAAAGTACTGAATAATATCACATACCACAGTAATCAACTTGTCAGGACTATATAATCAAAGCCAGTTAATGTTAAAAGTCACAATCAACTCTTCTCATAATAAAGTTTACATAACCTTCTCTAACCTTTATAATGAACATGTTCATCAATCCAACACTTGGTTCCAAAGTTAAATATCGCAACTTTTCATCTGATTGCTTTAATGATCCCCCGACTCTTTCATGTAACAACGCCAAGAGGTCAAAATCACATGGCCACATATCTTCAAAAGTAATGGAGAAATTCTTTTTATGCTAAATTAATCTCAGAATTATTGGTAACATATCATGCTCACAGCAAACATGCTTAACTTTGGCATTCTACACAAATGTACTCTTTTATAGTATAGTATAAACTATGCAAAACAATGCATGTTTCTTTGTCTTTGTACAAATGAAACTGACAATATTTGTTGTCTTGCATAACAAAAAAACTCAATTGGATTTAAAACAAATCCCAAATCAAATAATACACATAAAGAAAATCTCTTCAAATAAACAAACTAAGGCTTGGCCCGTGTTCCAATCTTGGATGTTCTTTTTAAAAGAGTGTTAGCATATCTACATTGTCTGGCAGAAGCTCACATTTCAGGACATTCACAAAGTCCCCTGCTGTTGGAAAAAAAACCCTTTCACTAGACATAGAGGTGTCTGGTATGGAAAGTTATGCATTTGCTAGAGGGGTAAGCAGCTGAGCTTTTTTTTTTTTTTTTTTTTACAATGCTTGAGCAGCCAGCTTGTGAGGGAAATGTTTCACTTCTGTATTTATCCATTTCTTTTTCCATATTAGCACACTGTTTTTGTCTTATCTTTTATTTTCTCAGCTTCTTCATTTTCTTACTCAGTGAAACCAAAATGCTGCCACACCTCCAATTTGATACGGGATGGCAACTTTGAAATTTGCAACTTGACACAGTTACTGAGGCGAATGATGTAGGACGTTGAACAAGCAAAGTCAAAACTCTGCTGTTTAAAAAGAGTATCACAATTCAATTTCCCAAATGTATTGTCTTGTGAAGTATCGTTACTTTCCTAGTATATGTTAACATTCTAAAAATATATTAACATTATAAATATTCACATTTTAAGATCGCTCTACACCTGTTAGCAAGCTAATGTTAGCATGTTACCATACATTATGCTGAATGTTAGCTAACTATGAGCTTTTTAATATGCTAAGTGTGTTATCATTAGCATGAGAACACGCATATATTTGACACCTCAAAAGCTAAATGTCAGCATATAGTAAACGTGGTACGTTGTAGTTGGCATGGAAGTTAAAATGCAAACATTTTATTGCTAACATTAGCAGTGCGTTTAGCTGAATGCTAACATTAGCATATTAAGGTTCAATATGCTAATGAGGCTGACTGAGTCCAGCTTATACTTATACAGGGGAGAAAAACTTAACATGGCCTTTTCTCTGACATCACTTTTGGGACCAACTTTTAATTTTTTTTGTCCCACAATTTGGAAAAATCTAAAAGTAGCAACATTGTCTCTTTTCATCAACCCAACAGTGTTATTTTTTGGTGTTGGTGTGTTATTACAGTGTAGCTTCCCAGGGTTGGTAGTGTAGCTAGACTTTTATTCCAGTCATGTTGCAAAATAAATACGTTTACTTTTAAATTCAAGGTGTCTAAATCAATTAAAATACAAAACAAGCTAACTGCACCTAATGGCAGGTGGTTCTTGTTAGCGTTAATCAAATCTAAACTCACATAATAGACTATTATAATACTGCTAACAAACAATTTTCATGGTTTGCCTCTTTATTTACATTAAAAGTCAATAAAAAGTTAATCACTGAAACAGAAGTGACGGAGTTTCATTACAGCCCGCTCATACACATTCAATAAACCTATGTTGGTTCACAGTGCAGTCTCTTTTCTTATTCAAAGTAATCCATCTTTTTTTCATTTTACAGTCCTCTGATAATACCTGTTTTGATGTTTGACGTCTTTTCTTTCTTGTCTTATTGCCTTTCACTTTTCTTCACCTCCCTGACATCCCCTGCCTCATTTTCTCCTTTATTTCTTTCTTTTTAAGGTACTGGCGGGGATGAACGTGCACCCGGGTGAGTTCGACGGCCTCAAGCAGGAGTACAACGTCAAAGGCTACCCGACCTTCTGCTATTTTGAGTAAGTCGGGTCCTCTCATCTGTCTCACGTAATACTTAGCCCTCACTTCTAAGCTGCAGCACATCAGAGTAGGGCCATTTCAAACAGATAGCGTGATCCAGGTCACTTAAACAGAAGCAGACAACATGGTGACATACTTACAGATGAAAAAGGTGGCCCTCAAGGTTCAATACTTGCATCTAAAAGGTGCAAAGGAGAACATTTGTCAGAAACTTTCTCCTTTTATACCTTTTCAAAGGGAATGTGTTTTGTGGGTATTTACTTCTTTATAAAAGTAAACTCACTGGAGGGGTTGAGGGTTTTGAATACACCTGTATGTTAAGAAGCATGGGGAACATACAGGTGGAGCGTGGGGTGGACACCATAAAAATCTATATCAAGATAAGCAATCTGATGTACTGAGATCATGATAAATTTAATGATCAGTGCATGACATTTAATTTGTTCCGCTCACACCCTTCTTGATTACCCTATGACCTTCGACCCTTGTTTACTGTCATTGGCCCTGAGTTAAAACGAGGAGAGGGGCGGCGTTGGTCCATTTGTGCTAATTCAGCGAGACGTTGAAAAGCGAGCCAATTAAGGCGGTTAGAGACGTAGATGTATGAGTTTAAAGGCTTATCAGACACCAAAACACTGCACATATATACTGAGGTCTTTTGTTATGATAGCCAGGTAAACAGTGGGAATGCAAAGTTCTTGTTTCAGGTAATAAACCAGACATTAACTTGCACTTTTCCTTCTTGGGAACTGCAGGGACTACTAAGATTAACATTTACACACACAAAAGAGTAATGACAACAGCTATATGCTTATTTATTTACCATATTTACACTTAACATGAACACAGAGAGAAGATATCCATGGGTTAAGGTTAGCAATGTCTCATAACAAATCATAAAATGATCATAATATGTCGGTGGGAGAGCAAGAGAGTGATCAATGATGAACCAGTACATGTAATAGATTCAAATTTTAAAAAAAATTGATCGAAATAATGAAAATACATGACAACTCCAGATTTAATGATAGTCTATGATGGTACCTGCTCCCGAAATATATGAGAATTCGATTATTTCTAGTAAAAAGACTTTGGAATGCCTGGTGAACCTAATATGATGAATGGACAGGACCTGTGGCAGCGTGCAGTGAAGGATGACTGCAGGATGACTGTGCAGTATGTAGGCGGTCTCCTGCAGCTCAGGCAGGGGGTCTATCATGCGGGTCAGCCGTCAGCATGAAGGCTCGGAGTTCATCTGAGTGCTCAGTAGGCTGCAAAATGCGGAATGATCAGGCAGGAAAAGTCTTGGAACAGACGTAACTGGTGGATGCAGCTTTTAATACATGTGTGAGGAAGAGTTGGAGATTTTCACTACATTATATACATGTGTGTGTTGCGGCAGACGCAGAGCAAATCTTTTTTTTGCCAGCACACCCTGTATTTTTCGCTCGAGCCATCTACTTTAGGAACCACACTGTGCCAACGCTGTAGACCCATTAAAATGAATGGAGAGGCTACATTTTTCACATAGTGCTGTTGACTGTCTGAACATGGACTTACGACTCACAACAAGCTTGCATTTTTAATATTTTGTTTGCCTGATTAGGTAAAGGCTTCTAATATACTATATCTAAGTTCTTTCATCTTCAAGAGAACCTATTTCCTTTTTAGAGTTAGGAAATGATCTTCTGAATATGCATGCATACGCACATACGCACCACGCACCACACACACAACAGGAGGAGGAGGAGCAGCAGCAGGAGAATATGACTGAGTGATTGTGTTTAATGCAGACCCCCCAGCCAGAGCATCCCTGCATCATCCTCATATTTATTATTCATTTATTTACCTCTTATTTTGTTAACCGTGTTGCTGGTGCTCTGTTCTCTGCTTCTTATTCCTCCTGCACCGGCTTTATCATCCCTGTTTCCACATTAAACACTCTCTCATTCCAGTCTGGCCTTTTAATTAGACCGGGACTGATTAAGTGCCTCTGTGGTTAGTCCGTGTGTGTGTGTGTGTGTGCTTTCCCTATTCCTGTGTGTGCAGTTCTTTCTTGTGTGTGTCTGTGTGTCTGTGTGTCTGCGTGCGCGTGTGCACAATTCCCACACACTCATGTGTAGCTGAGTCGGAGCCAGTACTTTAGCTGGGAGCACATTAGTGTCAGCGCAGGGCTAGCTAACGACCATCCGAGCCCATTGGCTTCAGTAATGAGCCCCTCACTGATAAACAGCAGCTAATCACTGCAGGCTAAATCAGCATCAACACCACTGGAGTTATCTCGCTGTTGCACCCACCATGCAAGTCCAAGCGTTCAAGGTCTTTTTTTTTTTTTTTCTCACTTTTTCAGTCCTGCCTGTTAAGAAATATAAAAGTGAAACTACTTCAGCATCTTCGTCCTCGCAGTGTCCTTTAAACCAAGAAAAATACCAAATATTTCACATTTCCTCAAAACTTGATTTTTTTTTTTTTTTTTACAAGGTTCCAGTGTACTTTACAGCAGCAAACGAATAAAGAGTTAGCCATAAATCTCACCGATTCAATTCAAAGCAGCCATTTTTCCACCACAGTTGTCAGTTCATTTAAAATGCAAGTTTTAAGCCACAAAATCCAGCGTGCGTAATAGCGTATCACCTTTAATAGTGTCCGCTCCGTATCTCGGGAGCTGTAACCACGGCCGTCACCACCCCGTGTGTGTGTGTGTGTGTATGTGTGTGTTTAGCAGAATCATACTGCCCACAGCCAGTTTACTACTGACACTGATCCTTCGGCGCTGGGCTGAACCACCGCATCCACCTTCCAGCATTCATTTAATCACAGGGAAAAAAGCAGAGCAGATAAACTCACTCCCAAGAGGAAAATCTGCTTAAGTTTTGAATCTTTGCACACCGTGGTGCCGAGAAGATGCTTCTAGCTCATTTCAAATGCATTACAGCAGGTCAGTGGCATCTCATATATATATATATATAAATATACACTTTTAAGCTAGACATAGAATATAGAGTATAGAGGAAATAGTAACAATCATTGTTGAACTCTTTGGCAGAGTCTTTTATCAGCTCTCATAAGACATTTCCATTTAAGCTTTGAGCTGTTGTGTTTTTCAGAGGTCTGAGCCAGCTCTTTGTCTTTAGAAACTGGGTTATGTTGTGGTTACGATTGTGTTTAGGATATTGTCTTCAGTCCAAACATGACCTGGATTACTGGCTTTCTTCAGTGACATTCCTGCAGGAAGCGCTGAGATATCAAAGCTCACTACTCTTTTAGTGCTGTCCGAGCCCGGTCCTCAGCATCAATTGTCATAAGCACTCTGCTGATTTGCACTCTAAAGACATTGTTGGATTCAAGATAGACGTTTTTTTTAACTCTCTTAAACTCCACAAGGATGCTGGTGTTGTGGCCAACATTGCAGGGGCTGTAGCAGGCTCAGTTTTAAAGCTAGTGAAGACTCTGGTATCATATGAAACACTCCAAATTCAGGCTACATTTTGAGGAAGAAAAAAATGGGCATGGCCATTTTCTAAGGAGTCCCTTGACCTCTAACCTCAAGCTATCTGAATGGAAATGGGTTCTATGGGGACCCACAACTCTCCCATTTATGCTGACCCCATGCAGTTTGGGGTACAAACCATGCAGTTTTATTTCAGGCAGTATAACTGTTTTGTTTTTATTTGAAAAATGGTGTATTTGAATCATTCTGCACACTGGGGTCCCTAAACAGTCCTGGAAGTCCGTAAATTTGTTATGACTGCAAAGCTCAGGAATCAATGAGCCCAGTTGTATTCATGTGTGGTGATATTAGTCCCCATAGTAGCCCCATAGTATTCTCACTAAATAAAATGATCTATTGTGACCTCCAGAATAATCACAGCCCCAGGACACTTTACAACCACAAACTAAAGACCTCGGGCACTCAGAGGATTTATGGCTTTCCTAAGTATTCTGACAGTAAGGTGGTTTCTGAGCCAAATGTTAGCAGAACAGAAGTTCTCTCTAACCAACCCCTGAAAAAATGCACATCTTACAGAAATCTCCAAATGTCAAAACTTTTTGATATCAAATCATGGCATGAATGTTTCTATGGTGGCCCTCACAGTCTAAGTGCCAAATGTAGTATTGTGGAGGGATTTTTGAACTTTAAAAAAGAAAAAATCAACTCTTGAGTGGTCAAAACTGTGTAACAAAACAGCATCCTAAAAATTGCTGCAACAACTTATAAAACATAATTGAGCATGGGAATGGCCATCATATACTTGAATCATACATTTCTAAGCCCTTATACACTTTAAACTTTCAAAATTTGAATAGATGCCTAGCCGAAACACAATGTTTATTACAGATATATGACTAGAAAAACGTACATTGCTGAGCTGCATCTCAAATTAATATTCAGCCTCCCAGGTTTAGATGATGTGTACCACTTCTATACAGCATGTACTGTTGACCTGCTATCCTCCCCAAAATTCCTGCCCCCCACAAAGAAAAGGACCAAAATGGGTCTATGGTTAGAGTGGTGGTGTTGGAAGAGGTTAAAAAAGGAATCACCACAAAAGATGTCATCTTCTTTTTATTCTACATATTCTTCTTCTTTGGTACCTACATTACCCACCATGCAACTCAACTACCGGCGGTTTGCCAATTGCAATTGTTAGAAATTCAGATGTGTTATGCTAGTAGCGGCTGATGTAGTGTCAAGCCTTTTTAGCTTCCAGCAGAGATGAGGAGCAGGCTACAGAAGTCTGGTAACCTCACTTTTCTCTAACTTCACACCCACAGATTTATTTTTCATTCCTAAACTTGTAGTCTTCAGTTCCAACTGACATCACTCGAGGCAATTCATCAGATTTTGTGCAGCTCCCCCTGGAGCCACAGAAGGCTTTATACAAATATTTTACAGTAGCTACTCTCTAAGTCCTGTAAACAGACTTCAGTGGAGTTCTCCTTTGAGATAACTTTTGTAATTGAGAAGTTTTGTTAAAGGAATATTCCCCTGAAAAGACATCATCAACATTATCCAATCCTAGATTAAATAAAAAAGATGTAAAAATATAAATATAATCCCTAAAGAAAAGTCACAAAAAGTGTTGCTTAGTATCAAACAGCAGATATCACATTGGAACTTTGGAGTTTTGAAACTTTTAACATGTCAGAATTGTGTCCATTGCCGATGATTTACAAAACTTTTCTTGTGCTCTTTTATCTTTTAGGAAGGGGAAGTTCCTCCATCACTATGAAAACTATGGAGCTACAGCCAAGGATATTGCAGACTGGATGAAGAAGTGAGTATGGTTCTAAGAATTTAGACTTGTTAAAGTTGAGAAAACTGTCCAAAGTTTTGGTTTGTTTTGGGTTTTTTTTGGTAGCTATTAAAAATACATCTCTGCCCTCAACCTTCTACAATAAGTAAACAGCTTCCACCTCTCACCTTAAATGTCTGGCATCACCTCTTTCTTCCACTGTGGTCTCCATCACAGCTTTCCTTACTTCTCCTCACCCTGAATCACCTTGCCACCGTGTCATCAATCTGCACCTGCTCTGTTCTCCGGCTCATTTTTCTCTCTCACCTTCGCCCACACTCTCCGACCGTATCCTCTCTCTCTCTCTCTCTCTCTCTCTCTCTCTCTCTCTCTCTCTCTCTCTCTCTCTCTCTCTCTCTCTCTCTCTCTCTCTCTCTCTCTCTCTCTCTCTCTCCTTCCACCTCTCGTTCCCGCGCCTGTTAAGTGGCCTGGCAGGAAAGCCTCGACTGTCCACAGGGCTGCAGCCAGAGGGCACAGAGCAACACTTTCACAGCTATCGCAGGAAACGGAGCGAGACAGGCAGAGGATGTATTCTAGCTCCGGTCTCTACAGCCTCACAGGCATGACAGTTTTCCCCAGCTCAAATTTATTTTTATTTTATTTTTTAACTGCTCTGCTTATTCAGGACCCAGCTGTAAGTTTTAGTAGTGGTTGCCAGGCTGTTAATCGGGCAATCCGTTAGACAGAATGGTTGCTACGTTTTAAATGTAGTGATAATCACAGTGTAATTACAGTGTTGCAGAGTGGTTAAACGTAGTGGTTTTGCCTCTTTCTCTGGCACAACATGACAAATAAATTCACATGTATGGACTAGATCTCAACCATTTATTTGCATGTAAATGTGTTGCATATGGTATAAAAAGATGGGCGAGTAGTCTCCTGCAACCCCTCGTCACATCTGCAGTCTATCATGTGGAGAGGCAGCAGATGAAAAAGCTGAACGTCACTGAAGGCTTTTTACCAGAACAGTCAGATTTGCTGCGTTTATATTTTGAAGCGCCGTTTCCATTGTGCTCTTTATGTCGCACTGTCTGCTCTCTCTCGTTTATCACCCCTACTACACTCAGCTTCCCAGGTATTGCTGAAGTTTCTGTTCAAATTCAGCTGTCTCAGTTTTTTTTATTTTTTTTTTTTAAATTCCACACTTATTATCCCTTGTTTGACCCTCTATTGCCTGTTTAAGGAACAATGGACAATAGAGGCAGTAATGTGGCAGTTCCTCTCCAGCCACACCATTGGAAAAGTCCCATCCTCTGGTACTTTGCATATCATAACATCACTTGAGACATCTGCTTGATACCGGATCCTGGTGCACTCTCTCTAAAGTCTTGCTTCAAGGCAATAAGTGGACATAGAAGTAGAGTTAAGTATGCTTGGTGTCCTCTGTTGCAGTTTTACACCAATAACAGGGTAGAACTGAAGTGGTGTGGTTTGTATACTGAGAGCACAGGAGGGAACTGCACCTCATGTTTAAGAAGAGCAACTGAAGATGTCTCCTGACTTTTCAGTGTATCTTCAGTTTTTTATGCACAAGAGCGTCAGTGACATTCTGGATAAAAGTGTCTGCAGGAAATGGAGCATTTATCAGCACTCCATTCTGTCACTTTTAGCAAACCCTACACACTTGTCTGTCCGTCACTGAATCACTGAGTCACTGAGTCACTGACTGACTGGGCGAAGGCAAAAGTTTCCCAGAACACATTCACACTGTTGTAACAGTTGCTGAGGGACTTTGGATATGTCACTTTATTAAGTTTGAGTATTTTTCAGGCAAGAATAGCACTAGAATTATGTACCAAAGGAGAATGGTGTGTAATATATGTCAGTGTAACTGAAGCTGTAAACACAACACCGTGGTGGGTCAAGTGCTGCCCCCTAGCACCAGTACAAAGTGTTGCACTGCAGCTTGTCAATATAGTAATTATATTGATGTGACTCCATAAGTGAGTTATAGGGCTGTATGAGTACATGTATTTGTCCGGAACTGTTAGGCACATGCTCCATGAACTCCGTGATCCATACAATTAATGTCAAAATAGTTAAATAACCCACTTACTCCTACATGGAATAATAATTGTAGAGAGCAAGTTCCACCCAGGATGTTTTGGCAGCGCACCATGTCGCTATAGCATGCCTACATCCATGTAATAGTTCAAATTATAGTGAAAAGCATAAACATTAAGAGCTCTCTAGCGTCCTCATGGTCCAGCCATAGACTAGGATTTGACCTAGTGTTGTTAAAAAACATCCAAACTCGTCAGTCTTTTGCACATTGGCTCAGGCCAGAGAGCGTGAGGATGAGAAAAGATTGCAGAATGACTTGTGTGTGCAGAGTGCATGGAAGTATGCATTTGTTTATATCTGCGTCGACTCGTTCTTGGCAGTGCAGCGCCGGGCTCTGTCATCAAGGCGGGTCTACTTCGGTCCAGATGCGTGTGTTTGTGCGACACGTTGGGTGGAGTGTGGGCTACAGCTGCGTCTGATTTATGCTCCATTCAGATTACACGCCAGCTGGAATGTCTCTGCTTTTTAAATGTCCCTCACCTCTGTTGCCCTTGCTGTCTTTGTTTCCTAATTCAGCCCTCAGCCCCCCCAGCCAAAGACCCCCGAGGTGCCGTGGTCGGAGACAGACTCGCCAGTCTTCCACCTGACCGACGAGTCCTTTGACAGCTTCCTGGAGGAACATCCTGCTGCCCTGATCATGTTCTACGCTCCCTGTGAGTAAGAGAGCAAGTGAAAAAAAATGTTCTTTATCAATTACTTGATTTATAATAAGTTCAATTTTATGAAATGTACATCAAAATTTCACAGAGCACAAAACCCAGACGGACATAACTTTGACTTTATAATGATTTAAGACAAGCAAATCCTAAAAATGAGTTGTGAAATCCCCATGAAAGTTCTGGGTAGGGTCACTGTCAACAAATCCCATTAAAGACCATAACCAACAAAATGTTTAAAGAAGATGATTCAAATCTTAAGAAAAAGGAATCACAAATATATATTTTTCATTTTTTTTAAAGGCTCATTAATTCTGTTAACAGTTGGACCCTGTAGTGCAGGGTTAAATGTATTTGGTGTGGACAGTTTTCAGCTGCAAATTAATTTCTGTTTTGTGCTTGTGTGAGTATTACTGGCAGCAGGACAGTATATGTGGGACTGACTCCAAATAAACTGCAGTGGCTGTGTTCATTGTAATGAAGGAACATGTCATGTGGCTCATTGATAGTTGTTGGACAACAGTGTGGCTCTATGACACGAAAGAAGAAAGAATAAGAAATCTCAGGCTTTGGATACAAATAATACTTGGTGGGATTATTTAATTGTTGGTTTTGGTCTTTTCATTGGATTTGTTGACAATGAGAACATCACAAGCCTTGCCCTTTTAACAACTTTAAGTTAAGAAACTTTGGTTCCCTGAAACAAGATTGAGGGACACGCTCACCCCATGCTGTCCCCCAGAAGCTATTTTACACTGCACCAGTCTTGACTGGCAGACAGACGTGACATCTGCTCCCTAGAGGAGGGACTTCTTCCTCCTTTAAGAGGCTGACATGGTGTTTTCCCTTCAGTCTAAGTAAGCACACCTCCTCCTCGCTCCAGGCAAGGAGGGCACTCAGGATAAACCACCAGGAGTGGGTGTCTGGTAGATGATGTTAGGTAGCCTAGCCTTTTCCCTCATAATGAGACTTGGTGATCTCAGAGAGGACTTCTGGCCACACAATGCCAAGCTTTGCAGCTGGCTTCTTGCAGACATTGTGCAGGTCCATACCAGCAGTTGGGTCTGAAAATCTGCTGCACATTGCCATTGGATTTGCAGCTGATGGGAGGATAAAGGGGTAATCACCTTCCTCCTCGTCTTCTTCAGATGATAATGAACTCGTCCCCTGACAAGTCAGAGTTGTCCCCTGCAATGTCCATGCTCAGCTATCAAGCTGCCCTCAAGCTCATCAGGGTGGGTTAGCTGTGTGATGGCGTCAAGCTGTTAACCTCAGCTGTCTCCATTAAATACGAGAAGTGGTAAGAAGTTAGCATGATGGCTAACAATAGCAGCTACAGTTTTGTGACAGCCTAGCTGCTAAACTCAGATCGCTACGTAGCACCATGTAGCTTTCGGCGAATGAATGGTTAGCTCATTCTATGAACTGTGTTGCAAATCTATTAGCCACACCTGCCATCTGAGAGGTTTAAGACTGAAGGGAGAACGTTATCTCAGGCCTTTATACCAAGAGGAATCACTCATCTAGGTAGCAGACAGACTTCTGTCTGCCAGTCAAGACTGGCGTAGAGTAAAACAGCTTCTGGGGGACAGCATGGGAAGCGTGTTTCATAGTGAGACAGACATAAATGTTGAAAGAGAACTCTCTTTTCACCATCAGATATACATAGTCTTAAGAAAAGAGACATTTGTAAAACGTGCAGCAGTGTTCTACAGTAGTTTGACATCTCTTTCTCTGGAGTAAAACATTCTCTTGCAGATTCTCTCAGGCTAAACTTTTATTAAGTCATACAAAATATGCACCACTAAACCACCAAGGCCACTGCCTTGTATGTGCAAACATTTTTTTCAACTCGATTTCTGATTCTGAATATCACAGTCTCACCATCATGTGCAGTATTAACTGTCAACTGGAGAAAGTAAGTTAACTAAGACTAGAAATGAAAAACAAACCCAGTCCTCCTATAGTAACTTTAGATTTTTGTGAAGCACACACACACACACACACACACACACACACACACACGCACACACATACCCTCTCAACAGAATACTTCATTGTTGCCATATGGTTCACATAAGCCCGCTTGTCATTTTTATTCATGCACCATACTGCTGTTGTTACGCAAAACTTTGTAATTATGCCAGATTTTGTTAGTGGGTTAGATCTTTTTTTTCCAGTTCCAGATTGCTTTGCTTTCCTTCAGCCCTCCTGCGTGTGAGGGAGCTGTCTGAGGGAGATTTTGCATGTTGATAAATGTGACCTATAGCTGTAAAATCATGCAAATAGATTCTCCCCCATTTAGAAACACATTGTGAGTGCAACAGCCACACGACACAATCTGAATAGAGTCACAATCGATTTCAGGACCTTTTTGATGACTTTTTTTTTTAAGCTTCCTCTCTACTTCTGATTACGTCACCTCTCCAACTGTCAACCCCCTCATCCTTTCTCCTCTCTCTACATGTCCAATCTCCCTATGCTGTAAAAAATAAACGAGTAAATAAAAACGGGGTCCTCTTCCGTAGTTTTCACTATAATGATGATTCATTGTTTTCAAAAATGTCATCACATACTTTGCTGCAGAGCTTTCATACCTCCGGGCTGCTGCAAGCACTGCACTCCACCCAGAGGGCAAACACACTCCTCCAGCTGTTGAAGTGATTAAAACACATCCTTAACAGTCACACTGCAGTCGGACCTGCTGTAGCTGCTATCATTATTCACTGCCTAAAAACTGAAAAATAGTTTTTGCACTATCAAACGGGTTAGTTAATCATACTTCTGCCAGTTGGCAAGAAACAACGTCAGATATCTCTAACGTTGCATTCTTGTCATGGGATTTTCTGTAAATGTGATGTGTTGAATAGGAAAAAGCAAGTGATATAATTTGTACAATACAATACAATACCCCTCATGAGTGTAAGATGCTTTTTGCAGCTTTTGGTTAAGACATAGCTTGGGTGCATACCTAGCTGCATGTCTCATTTCTTTTTCTGCATGAGCTAAACAGAAACAGATAACATGTAAATCAAGCAGCTTTGGTGTTGTTGAACTCAATTTGGATGAAGGTCAGGCTGGTCTCTTTGCACGATTTTCTAATCTGACCCGTGATAAGATTCCAAAATGTTTTAACGCCACTTGACCATGTGATCATTGTCACAAGTATTCTTGCTACCAAATTCTAAAATCTTAATTCTTTAGCATTCTGATGCTATAGCGTACATTATGTAAGGAATAATAAAAAAATGTGCACTCCATGATTGCAATGGATAATAACTTGGAGGGTTTTATCCCACTTATACCACTTGCCAAGAAATGCCATATGTGATAAAATATAATTTGTTCACTTTAAATATTGTAAAATGTAGTTACTTGGCCTCAGAATTGCTGCCTGCCTTTTATTATACCATTAATTAAAGGATTGAAACACATTACACATTATGAGTGTACAGAGATGATTTTAGCGTCATTATTCGGTGTACTTAGGGCAAATACAGATGATTGCATTTTTTTCACCTTCCTTTTCCTGAATGTACATAAAAAAAAATATTAGAGTGGATGTCTGAGTAGTGCTGGAATCAGACTTCCTCTCTGTATGCACTGTCATAGCTCCACAGACGCTTATCCTGCACTTGACTCACCCTGCGGACAGCAGCCAGTCACCCACACAAACAGATCAAGGGCACCCAGCTGAAACCAGCTGCATCAAATCCTTTCAGCTCTCATGCACACACACACACACACACACACACACACACACACACACACACACACACACACACACATACATAGGCACAAATATCTGTACACACATGACACATATCAAAGACATTTTTCACATCGTGACACAAACATTTATTATTGCACACAATTACACTGTATATCTTTCTCTCTTTGTCTCTCTCACACACACATACACACACACACATACACACACACAGGAACCCAAAGAGGTAACAAAAACATGCGTGCGCACACACAAACACACATATGCCCACTCTTGCTGCTTTGATGCAGTTTTCTTAATGGCTGTGCTGTCAGTGTGAGATTAATGGTCTCCAAACCACCACCATCAGCTCGCATTTGTGTCCACCTCTCAGTGCGACCATTCTCACCGTCCTCTGAAAAGCACTCAGCGGGGGGGTTGTTTGCGTGCAGCTCCGTACAGCGGCGAAAACCTCCGACTGAACGCTGTGTTTTCCCAGAGCGAGCCTGATTATGTCCCACTCCAAAACAAAAGTTCCTCTCTGCTGGTGTTATTTGAAAAAAAAAAAAAAAAAAAAAAACACTGCGGAATCATGCTCCAGCAGATAAGCCTGAAATATGACCACCAGCTTGACCCCTAAATGTTTGTGTTTGCGCTGCAGCTGGTACACTAGGAAGCAATTAGGTCTGTTTTTAACATCTCTTCCTGATTGGACGCTTTGAAAGCAGCCGCAGGCTCAGCTGCTACCGCTGTGGGCCCAGACAAGATGACCTAACAACACCCTAACACCTAGCATTTGCTGTAAAGCAGAGGGAACACACCAGCCTTTTTCCGCTTAGGCTTACTTTTTATTAGAGTTACAGCGGTGTAAGGCCAGTTTGTTTGTTCTCTCCACTCTGAGCTCTTCTCCCCCACGCTTAGTCTGAATCAGCAATATTTCTGTGTGTTACTGTAAGCCCCTACATTCACACACACATATACACACACACTGACCCTGCCCCTTATGCACCACTTTTTCTCTCTTACTCATCACTTTGAAGGGGTCAGACTTTCAGTCCTTTCAGTCACTCTGTTCCACTGTTAAGCCTCAACACAGTCTGTATGATCAGACACTACAGTGACTCAGTTGAAAGAAAGGCGTTTTTTTTTTTAACATGAGGCATATCACACTTGATTTATAGCTTGCGTCAGCACTGCATTGTATATTTGAAGAAAGGAATTCCTGAACAGTTATGACAAGGGCAATTTACCACGTTTGGAAATGTACCAAGTTTGTTTCACGCATCCGTGCACAACAGCGACGTGAACACATACACTCACGGCTCATCCCTGATCAAACAGCATATTCATTCCATCTTAAGACCAAACATCTTGTACATTGTGTGAGACAAATATTGTTTTATGTTATCTGAAAGCTGTTTTAAATCCAGAAATAAAATGTTTGCCAGTCACTCACCGCTCATGAAGTATTAAGCGCACCTCAAACATGGAGTTTATTCATGATGCTCGGAGCATGTATGGATCTTTTGAAAAGAACAGTCGTAAAAACAAACTCTCACATTCATACCGGCCTACAAAGCTAAAACAACATTAACAATGTCCTGCTTCAAAGTTTAAGAACAGAGGACGTGCACTATTTGTCTGATGTAATGGAATTCATTCTCTTTGAATTTTTTTTGCTCTCAAGTCGAGTAAGCCACCAACACCTCTATCTAGAGCTGGGAGATAATTCATATTATCATTTAGTGACTTTCAGTGGAAACAGATAGGGATGATGACTCATTACTCTTTTAAGTTTTTGTGTTAAACAAAGTATGGAGAGATGTCTGTTGCTATGCATAATAATGAAAGTTTGTTTGATTGAACATCAGTCTGACTATTTGATATAAGACCTATTGTAGAGATATGGATGATCTCTGGGGAGTCATCCCAGTTGAAGGGATGAACACCAGACGTCACTATATAGACAGAGGTAGCAGTCATTACACTATACGTTGACATATCATGATATATATTAATACAAAAAATGTGTCTATCTTTTAACCATATTACCTTAAAACAGGAACATTCATGAACTAATAATATTAATGATAATATGATAAATACTTAGTGTGCAGTCGATGGAGTAGTTAAGTTATGATGATGTTTTTTGTACGTGAGTTGGGGTGCCGTCTTTGAAAAACATTTTCATTCAAGGATTTTATATTTAGAGCCCAAATTTGAAGCCTGACCACTATGCAAATGTCTTTCCTTCCTTTCCTTAAACCTTATTGGTATTATCTGTATCATACCGATCGCACACTGCTAATTATGATATTGATTTCAACTGTATAGTCCAGCCCTCACCGCTCCTCCACCACTTTGTTTCCCCTCCATTTCTCCCTCCTCTACCGGAGCTTTGAGACCCGTGTATCCATGGTCACAGGTTCCGTCTCTGTTTCTATTGTACCTAAAAATTTCGGCGCTGCTAAGGAGTCTTCTCCTTGCTCTCCTTCCACTGTCCTCATCGCTCGCTCACACCCAGCTCTTAGTCTCACTCGGTTTGTCCTTAACGTGCTTACTCAAACGCAAACACACCCATGGCTGAGAGTGAGACATGTAGTAAGTAATCAGACATGACTAAACCCTTTCAGTAAACATGAGAGGCTCTTGTCATCCCATTTACAGTTTCCCCCTCTGCATGGCGGCAGTTGAACCCTCTGAAAAAAGCCAAGCGAAACAGCAAGACACCAGCTGTTGATGCATCAATTCAACAAGACAGCTCTGAGGGTGTAATGATGTGCAAAGATTGCAGCATTAAAGCTGCTAGTTTTGCTTTTATGGAAGTCATTTTCCTCAGGAACATATAGTTAGATCTCATTTATATGTTTTACAAGAGTGAGAGGTGATGTCTGCAGCTGTTTCATTGAGCCATACAGTGGATCTTCTTATGTTGCAGTCGTATGCTAAAATAGTTCAAACAACTTTTTTCTGGCATCAATCTACACTCATAACAGGATTTTACAAATGTTTGCAAATGTATTAAAAAGGAAAAACTGAAATATCACATTGACATAAGTATTGAGACCCTTTACTTGAAGCACTTTTGGCAGCAATTACAGGCTCAAGTCTTCTTGGGTATAATGGGACAGGCCTTGCACACCTGGATTTGGGGATTTTCTGCCATTTCATCTCTGCAGATCCTCTTGAGCTCTCTAAGGTTGGACGGGGGGCCGTCAGTGAACAGTAATTTTCAGGTCTCTCCAGAGATGTTCAATTGGGTTCAAGTCAGGGCTCCGGCAGTTTCACAGAGACTCAAAGCCACTCCTATGTGTTTTCTTGGTTGTGTGCTTAAGGTCAGTGTCCTGTTGGAAGGTGAACCTCCTCAGTCTGATGTCCTGAGCACCCTGGACCAGGTTTTCATTAAGGATATATCTATACTCTATTCAGCTTTCCTGCAACCCTAATCCGTTCCCCTGGTCCCTGCCAATGAAACCCCCCCCATAGCGTGATGCTGCCACCTCCATGCTCCACTGTTGGGATGGTATTGGGCAGGTGATGAGCAGTGCCTGGTTTCCTCCAGACATAAAGCTTAGAAGTGAAGCCAATGGATTCAATCATGGTGTCATCACCAGAGAATCTTGTTTCTCACAGTCTGAGGGTCTTTCAGGTGCTCACATTGAAGATCATACCTCAGTTTTATATTTGTTTACAACCATATTTAAATAAATACATTTGCAAAGTGAACTACATATTTTGAATTCCTCGTCTCAACTCCTCCGCAAGTTAACCCCTTTGAAAAGATGACCATCTGTTTTTTATATTCGTCCTTAATCTTGTTTTTTCAACCTGTGAATACAGTTAGGAAGTAAATTAGTTTGTGCGTTGTACATTGTCTGTGCAATTTTATGATCAACTACATCACAAAATTTCAATGTATGCAAGTTTGTTTGTTCATAATAATTTGATTAATCTACAAATCGAATCGCTTTATTCTGGAGCATGAAAATTGGATTTGTGTTTGTTTTGTATGCATCTCCTCATACAGTACCACCACATAGTATATTTATGGGTGTGATAATTGATCATAAACTATGTTGGAAAAAAGCTGTTGCTGTGTATTGTATTAATAGAATCTATTGTCCTTTTGTGTCCATTTGGGTTTAACCAATCACAAGCCTTTCTGTCATTCAATTTGTCAAACATACCAGTTAATTTATCATTTAATGAATTAAGGCAGGTAGTTAATGATTATATAAACTTAGAATACTTAAAATACTTAGTATATAGTCTATGATCGCCCACACAATCCAATCCAATGTTTACAGACTCCTCCTCATCAATGTGTCTGAACAGGAACAAATAATCCTCATCATGATCTGTCAGTGATATTTATTTTAATAGTCCACACAATCCAATCCTCAGCCAACAACGTGTCCAAATAGAAATATTCCATGATATTATAACAAACAGGCAAACCTTTTTAGTTCCTTATCTGTATTGTTGTAACTACTTTGGCTTATTTCGGTATTTCATTTAGATGTATCATCACTTTGCCGTTTCCTGTCCATTATGCTTGTATCTTGTTTTTTTTTTTCATGCATGACTGGCAATAATTCATTCACCCCTGTCCCCCCTCAGCTTTCTGACCTACCTAGCTCAGTTTTGTACTTCCCATTCACAAACAGAACTATGATGACAGGCTTTGTTTTGCTGTCCTTTCGTAGAAGGGTACGGCAAGCCGCTATGTTGCCTCTTTGATCCTATCTTTTATGATAATATCTCTACGTTCAAAGAACTTTATGACTTGCCGTTCCAGCGTTTGTAGTTCCTCTGTTGTGAGTGTTGCAGATCATGGTTGTCCTTCTGGATGTTTGTCCCATATCCACACAGGATCTCTGGATCTCAGCCAGAGTGACCATCAGGTTCTTGGTCACCTTGGCTACCACCTCTAGGAAGAGTCCTGGTTGTTCCAGACTTCTTCCATTTAAGAAAGCTCTCAGGAACCTTCAATGGTGCAGAATCTTTTTTGTAGCCTTCCCCCAAATCTATTCCTCGACACAATCCTGTCTCTGAGCTCTGCAAGCAGTTCCTTTGAACTCATGTCTTGGTTTTTGCTCTAATATTCATTGTCAGCTGTGAAACCTTACATAAAGAGGTGTGTGCCTTTTTCAGTCATGTCCAATCAGTTGAATTTACCACATTGGACTCCAATTAAGGTATATAAACATCTCAAAGATGATCAAGAGAAATCGAATGCACCTGAGCTAAATTTCAAGTGCCATAGAAAAGTGTCAGAATACTTATGCAATGTGATATTTCACTTTTTCCTTTTTAATGCATTTGCAAAAAATGTCTAAAATTCTGTTTTCACTTCATTTTAACATAAAGTCGCAACTTAAAAAAATGTGACAAAAAGTGAAGGGGTCTGAATATTTCTGAATTTATTGTACATATGTATGTGTATATTACTTATAAGGTCATTCACTTTTATTTTCCACAATTTGGCTTATCACAAATGATTTGGTATCAGTGCATATTTTGACCCACATGCAAATGAAACTTTCAGTACATAAATGTGCTACATGGGTGTCTTTTTTAATGAATTTCTTCCCCTTATTTGTCCTAACTGAAGTTTAATATCCTTTCTGTATTGATATGTTGTTTTTAAAATAGTTTTAAATTGTTATTAGTGTTGGACATATTGCGTCATTCAGACACTAATATGTGATTTGCATCCCTTAGGGTGTGGCCACTGCAAGAAGATGAAGCCAGAATATGATGAAGCTGCTGAAATACTGAACAAAGGTGCACAGGTAGGTTTGTTGTGCTCATATGTATGTGCGTAGCATGCTACACTAGTTCAAACATGTGAACACTCAGAACTACACGGGTGTAGTGGTGCCTCATTAGCAGATCATACTAATCTCTCCTCTTGGCCTGAAGGCCTTTTGGCCGATGCAGCTGACACGCTGGTCGGTCTGTCCTGCAGCCCAGCTCTCGATGTGTTTCTGATTAGTTGGGCGGGTTCCTCACCTCTTCACTCCGCCATTCTGTCCTCTGTGGTAATCTAACGCTCCCCAGCCAGGGGCAGGGCCTATAAAACTCCAGTCTGGTGACTGGAGCAATTATCTCATTCGTGAGCATCCCCCTGGCCCGTGGCTTGGACCTTTTCCTTGTGGCTCTCTGCCCGGCACTGGAGGTCAGTGGGAAAAGCCGGGCCATTATCTAATATGGATGGACTCACCCTGAGCCCTGAAGACCCAGCATATCATTAGTTTTTCTCCTCTTTGTTTCTCTGCTAGTATTACTAATGCAGTACCTTCACATACACAAAAGGCTCTGTGGCCCATTTGCAACAGTTGAGCTTGGATCATTTCCAAAGGTTGCAGTTGGTGTTAATTGGTGTCATGTAGAAGGTTAGTCAGAGGGATCTCTATTGGTCTAACTGAACAAACTATAGGTAATATTTTAGCAAAGTCCCAGCAGGACTAAAAGTCTACCTTTTTTCCCCTCTCTCCACAGAGTCCAGGTGTGTTGGCAGCAGTGGACACCACAGTGCACAAGGCTGCAGGGGATCGCTTCAAGATCTCTGGCTTCCCTACCGTTAAGTATTTCGAGAAAGGCGAGGAGAAGTTCACGCTGCCGCATCTCAGAAGCAAAGAGAAGATCATCGAGTTTATGCACAAGTAGGTCACGCAATTAACAGGTAGCTCAACCAATCCTTTACCTCTGTTCAACAAATGCCGCCCGTGCACATGAAGACACGATGCAAACTCACTGTACATTGCAGTAATTTTGAACATAAACATTTCAACTGCTCCCTCTTTTCTCTTGTGTGCCAACCAGCTTTCTTTATTTTTACCCTCTAGAACAAAATGTATGAAGTGAAGCACAAACAGTTTTTTCATAATGTCCTCCTAGTGTATTAGATTAAACTTTGGAAAGGGTCACTGTGAAAAGTAATAGACCAGCGATGACATCAGTCCAGCTGTTGTAATTACAGACTCCATGAAGGAAACGTCTGCGACCAGAGGTCAACAGACGTCATTTTATATATGGCTGACATCAAGTCTCATTCAGTCTTCTATTACATAACTAGCATTCACATATTAGATTCCCACGGTGGACTAATACTATATACATGCATACATTATATCTCTATTTACACTATTTGTACTTCTTACAAGTAAAGCAAAGCAGTGTTTTTCCCTCGTTGCAGTATCTATGATAAATATTGCTTTGCTTTCTCTCATGTCTCCAGCCCACAGGCCCCTCCTCCACCAGAGCAGTCGTGGGAGGACAAGCCCTCCAGCGTCAGCCATCTTGGATCGGAGGATTTCCGAGAGGCGCTGAAGAAGAAGAAACACGCTCTGGTCATGTTCTACGCTCCCTGTAAGAGCTAAGTTCATACAAAGTCTACCCAACACTTGTTTTAACACCATTTTTTAAAAGTTACCCTGAAAGGCTCATCTATAATTGGCATCAGCTGTTTTTTTTTTTGTTTTTTTTTACAGACTCTTGAAATTCATATGCTTGGTTGTTTTGTTTACAATGTAAAGCGTGTGAAGTCGTTGCACCGAGTACGATCACAGCTCTGCTCTGTTGGACTCGGTGTGATCATATCCTGGGTTTAGACCAGTGCACATACGTCACTTACAACTGCCTGCCAAGCTCCTCATCACACAGCATGTTAAACCCCACCTAAGCCATGGGGAGACTGAAGGAATGATTTAGATGACTGAGAATAGATTTGTGCATGAGTAAAAAAAAAAGAGAACAATATATCACAGTTCAACCTCTTACTTCAGAGTTCCCATGCATCGTGGCAAACCATAACAATCGTGAAAAGGTCTGAAAAAAGTGAGTCGTCCTGTAAAATGTCGGCATCGGCTGGCAGCCCGGTCAGTTATGAGGAAGAGTTGCAATTGTGTGGCATCGTGTTCTCAGAGTCCAATCGATGATACGAAATTCACGGTTTGGTACCATTTCAGTACAGCAGTAAAAAAGAAAGGTAGAAAAATATATTTTATTTTTGAAAAATGGAAACAACCAACAATGGCTCGTTGGTCATAACTATCACTGAAACAATTTAGTCGCTGCAGTGGAAAAAGGAAAACAAGCTTTCTGTTTCTTGTAAAGAGTAAGAACAGCAGCTGGCAGCTATTATATGCTGATTTATGGTCTAACTGTATATAAAGTAGTGTAAACTAGCTCCACCTCCAGCAGCTACAACAGTAACATACTGCTCTAACACTGATGCTTCACTATTAATAATCTAATGTGTTCATATATTATAATAGATATCAAATATGAAAACTTAAAGCAATGTTAAAAGTATATTACTGAGAGTTGCAGTTGCCTTTATTGAGCTGGATTTAGTCTCTTCTTTGTGTGCTTGATGTTTGTGTAACCTATCTGGCCTGTTTTATTCCTACTTAAACTGAAGCTGGTGTGCTATCATGGTGGTTGTCTTGACCTCTTGTGGTCTCTTGAGACATCCTGGTTAAATAAAGGTTGAATACAAATATATCTGTCAGAAGGACCAAACCATATAGTTTTACTTTCATACTTTATAACTAAATTTTTCTCTCTCAGAACTGGCTCTTATGTGACCATGTCAGAAATCAAGTAGTAGTTGTGAATGGCTTCACTCAAAGGTGGAGTGAAATACCGACAGCCGCAGTAGGGGAAGACTTGATATTGTTTAAATAAGGGGTTAGAGGCGTATATTTTAATAGTGTTGCACCTGGTCAGTGTGATGGGTCTCGTTTGTCGTTCCGATGGCAGCCACACTACAGGGTAACCAAGCTAGCATATGTCATAGATGTATAAAGGGAACTGGATACAGCTTTTAAGGAAGGGGCCCGTTCATCTCTATGAAAGTTGCTCAGTATGCATGAAGCCAAAAAAAAACACTTCCTGCTGTTAAGAAATGACCCGGCTGGATGCACACTGCGTACACTCTTTAGGCCCAATGCACCCATATAACATGTGCAACAAGACTTCCAATGCTAAGATGGCTAACTTGAATGGAGTTAAACCAATTCTTTCCAAATGTTATCAGACTGAATCGGTCAAATCCTGACGATGAAACAAGTCATTTTGTGGGGGTTGTGACACAGTTGATTCCGTGCAGGAACAATGCTTTTTGGGCTCCTGTCAGACCTGGAAGATTTGTGGTAATTCAACGCCCGGTGCTCTTCCTCTGGGTTTGTCATACAACCATGAGCATGCATGAGGTGGAACTCATGCTCTAGAATCATTGTTCCACAACGTTGGATTAAGTATATTAAACTATTTTGACAGTAATTATTTGAGTCGCAGAGCGTATTCTGAGTATGACTGCACGCACCGAACCAAAACATCCATACCATGATGGTTCAGGCTGAATACACATACCGTTACAACCCTAATCAATATATTTTACACTAACAATAAATCAAACCAAGGTGCTCTCTGGTGGTGATGAACCCACATAGATTTATCACCAACTCTGGAGCTCTACTGAGTTGTTTTACGGCTCATTTGCTGGATGATTCAGTGTCAGTGCTCTCATCAACCTTGTTTTCCACAAAAAGGCAAGTGAAAGTGAAACATTTACCAGGTAAGGAGCCACATATTTTTGTAAGGGGGTTGAAAGGAAAGCGCACCGTGGACTTTTGCTCATTAGACGGACAAAAAAAAACAAGACCTCAAACGAATGCTAATATCTGCTGGAAGTGCCAAAAGGTAATGGTTTGCTAATGTATTAGCCATTACATCTTGAAAAAAGGTGATAATATCTCAAATTTGTGTTTTTATTAGGCTCAAAAAAAATCATTTAATGCAGTAAAGATCACCACGAACACACGCTATAGACCTTTTACATAACAGACATTTTAACATGTCCAAGCAAGAAAAGCACGGGTGCAATTAACGATGGCTGAAACACATTTCATTTTTCTAATTCATGACCCTGGTGCAATGCATGATAGTTAACAAGTGTGGCTTCGTACGGCACTTGAAGGGAAATAAGCCATCATTAACATTCTGTGTTCTACCTGTGCTTTTCCTGCTCTGACAAGTCAAAAAGTCTCAAATTATTTGATACTGAGTGGAATTGATTTCTGAAATTGAAGCCAGCTGTTTTTTTTTAAACAGGCGCATCATTAAAATCAACTTAAGTCAGATGTGGTATCAATTAAGATTAACACAAGAATAAAAGCATTGTTCTTTTTGGTTGAACCCTGTAAATTTCTTCTTAAAACACACAGAGAAGGAATACAGAGTAACTAACTTGCTTAATTATCACTACATGCATACACACACTTACACACACACACACATACACCTCTGTCTGATCTGATGAGGGCTTCAAAGCCAGGCAGGGCACAGCGGTCAGGCTGCTTGCCTCCGTCGGGGCTCCTTTGGTGCTTCCTTCTACAAACAGAAACTCCAGATGCACATCAGACAGAAACAACATGCTGCCCGCCCACCACATCTGCACCCTGCTCACTGCTCACCGGTGTCTTATCAGTGAGGGAGCTCGCGTCTAATAGAGCATTTGATGAGATAAAGCAACTCGCTAAAACATCGTGGCTGGAGACGCCTCGGTCACAACAATCAATTGTTTTTCAAAGGTTTGGGTTATTATCTTCCAGCCTGAAGCATAATTAAACCTAAACTGCAACTAAATGCCATCACATCTCCTCTCTCTTCTCTCATCTGTCTTGACCTCAGGCAACACTGCTGCATACATACACTGTTAAACGAATGCATTTCCTAAATACTCATTTGCAGCAATCAGTTTAAATAGTGTTAAGTGTGGCTCAGTTCCAAACAAAACATTCTGCCGCATTGAATGTTGAGTTATTTTATATTGCTTTGCTTTATTCTCCAGTTGGCACTTTTTTTTTTTTTTTTTATCAGTGAGTGATGGTGAAAAGACTCTTTGTGCTTTTCTCTGCACCTCACAGTCACCCTGTGAAAATGTCTGTGCGGACAGAAGAAAAACAGGGGAAACGCAGGTCTCATTATCAACAGCAAAAACTGCCTTTTAGCTGCTTTTAAGCCACTTGGATAACAGGACGTCTGTTAGGTGTGAAATGTTCCTGCATTTAGGATGCAGTGTGATGCCACCTGCCCTTTGTTCATTTATCTGTTATCTCCTTCTCTACTCACAGCAGGTCTCTGAGCAGTCACAGTGACCTGCCAGGTCACTCTATTCTCAAAAAAAAAAGCCCAAAAATCTCCACATCCTCCGTGGGTTTTTTTTTTTTTTGATAGCCGACATTAGTTTCAGTATGGCAACAGAACCTTTAAAGGTTTAATGGCTATTTAATGTCGCAGCTAAAAGCTACTTCAGCAGGAAATTGTTTTCCGAGCGGTGGGTGAACACTGGCTTAGAGAAGCTGCTCTGAAAAGAAAGTAAATGGACGGTTGTAGAGTTGCTGTATAATTAAGTTGAATGTATATACACGTGTGTGCTTCTGGGCATACGTGCTACAATAGAAATACTTAATTATAACTATGGGCACATCAATCAATGCTCTTATAGCCTGTAGAATCCATTTAGAGTGGGTAATGTGTGCTAATGATAGCGGTACTCTATGTAGTTTCTGACCTGGAGTAGCACTATGGATGTCTCGTACACATATGTATGTGCACTCTATCTGGACGATCCTTCACGTTGAAATGTGGCTTGAATCTTAGTTAGAACAAGTGCATTTCCAATTAAGGGACGTTCTGATGCTGCAACGTACAAATGATATTTTCTACAATAGTGTGCCTCCAACTTTGTGGCAGCAGTTTTTTCCTTTTCTGTTTGGATGCCCCTGAGCACAAAGCCAGGTCTGTAAAGTTTGGTGTAAAAGAAGTCGACTGGCCTGTACAGAACCCTTAACCCCAACCTCATCAAACATCTGTGAACTGAGACGCCTTATCACCCAACATCACCTCACTAAGACTTTTGTGACTGGTAGAAAGACTGAAACTATGTTTGTTAAAGTTTTTGTTTTGTATAAAGGCTACTCTGCATTACGAGGGATAGTCGCTATAGCCCGTTTTTGCTAAATAGACGGTTGACTATGAACGTCACTGCTCAGGTGTTTAACGTAGCCTTCCTGCATGTGGCTTGAGCTTTTTATGGCTTTCCGTTTTCTGTCTGTGTTCTGATCACTGCCTGAGTTGAATACATTCTGTCAAACTAGTGGACTTTGGATCAACTAAAGATAAGGACTGCCTTACGGATATCGGATAATTAAACATAAAGGTCCAGTTTCTCAGACGGGGATTAAGATTAATCCCAGACAAAACACAAGATTTTGTGGAAATATCCACTGAGAAACAAGTGTAGTTTCGGAGTAGACTTAATCCCTGTCTGGGAAATTGGCCCAAAAGTGTTTCCTACCTGCTCTTCTCTACCCATAGCTGCACTGTGACTGATGGACTCTAGTGACTGGGGTTTTTCTTCAACTGGAGCTCCCCTCATGTTTGCTGTAACGGTCTTCAGATTGTGAATATCACTGTCGCTGTTACCAACGTTGCCATTCCTTCCAAACGACACAACCGTTTTATAATGTTCTACTCCGCCACACAGCTACGGAGTTTACACCACTTCCTAATTACACCCAACAACGGGTTTTAACCCGCTGCAAAAAAAATTTGATTTTAAGAAGTAGACCTGGATGCATCCTTAGAGACTTGGAGTGGATCACAGTGTATTGTGGATTTTGTGGAGACTTCCATCCTCAGCTCTAACTCCTGCCACTATGGAGCTATTTAATACAAAAATCTCTCAGCGATAAATCCCTCCTCATACATGACTTATCTTGGACAGGGGCCATGATGTCATGTGCCGAACTGAAACCTGGCACAAACCGGGGGACCGCTCTGTGCTTAATGAGGCCTGCCGTCCTGCCTACAGCCTGCAGCTCTGGTGTTGGCGTTGGTTTAGCAATCATACACCAGGCTGAACTAAAACTGTGCAAATACCCCCTGCAAATACCTGATTTACCTATTCCATGATGGTACTTCACATCTACCACCTCCACCTCCCATCTAGCACCTCTCTCCTCTACTGACTCTTTGTCTCCTTGAGGATTGACTACAAAGTCCTGATACTGACACACAAATCTATCAACAGACAGGTTCCCCATTAACCCAAAGAAACTGATCTTAACACAAACCTCCAACCACACCCTCCGATCTACGATCTGAGTCCCCAGTATTAAGCTTCGTACCATGGGGCATCAAGCCATCTGAGAGCTGCAGACCCCTAGACTTTTTAAAAGGCTTCAAAACCTGTTCTGTTAACTGTTGTGTTTGAATAAGATGCTCAGCAATCACATACAGGTGTAATATTCAGGTGTCCACATACATATTACCAAACTTATGGAAAACAGTCAAAGAGAAAATCTGCTCCCTTACACAAATTAAAGCAGTAAACTACACCCAGAAGTATTGTTCATTTGGAGCTCTTTCTCCCAGACTGACAGTAGAGATTCAACCCTAAATGCATACATGAAAACTTTCATCCAGTCACTCTACCCGCCTGCTTTTTTTTCTCCTCCAAAGTCAAGAGCCTTTTTCCCACTTGTTCCATTTCCAAAAGCAACAACAACAGTTTGATTGTAATGACTAGAAGAGGAACCGGGGTGCTTGACATGAGCAGGAAAAATCAAAACAACAGGAAGTCAACAGAAATTCAAAGTAAAAAAAATCAAGGTGATTGCAAGTGCAGAACAAAAACACATCCATCCCTACATAGCAGGATGTATCTACCACACACAAAAAACCACCCTCACGAATGATAAGTTATGGTACGAGCTGGTCTGTTGTTATTACTTAACTCAATCTTTTTTTGCATCCACCGCCTAGAAATTGAAATTGTCCGCTGGGAACGTGATGTGTGGTTGTGGTACCTGGTGGTGCGTTTATTGTGCAAGTATTGACGTATTATACACGGATGCCTGCTGGAGCAGAGAGAGCCGGGGAGGTTGTGTTTATGATGGCAATAAAGAGATTTACAGTCTCTCATAACATACAAGTGAACCATCTCTAATGTGGGATAAAGCTCTTAGTCAGTGCAGGATTTTGATGGGGTCACAAGCTTTATGAACATGTTTGAGATGGAGTAAATGACGTATGGAAGTGATTTTGTTCGTGTTTGTGATGTGTGCATACAGGTTTATAGTCACGTCATGTTTATGTGACATAAAACCTGTGTTTCTTTCTTTCCCCGTGTGTGCCGTAATAATGTTTCACCCGTGCGTTCTCTTCTCTCAGGGTGTCCGCACTGTAAAAACTCCGTCCCCCACTTCACCACCGCAGCAGAGCTCTTCAAAGAGGACCGCAAGGTAAGTGTTTCCTCTTCACACATAAAGTACAAGCGCATGCGCATTTTCACACCATAAAAAAAGGTGCTGCAGGGATCCTTCAAGCTCCAGCTCAACACTCACAAAGCAACAGTCCCGCATTTTTAGAAAAAAAGCCATCTCATCAACAGTTAGTCATCTCTGTGTCCAGAACAAAGAACATGTTGAGCCCAGCATAGCACAAACACTGGAAGCAGAGAGCATTTCAAACCAGCTTTTTGACTTTACTTATTTCTTAGACAGCCAAATGTAATGCGTCCAAAAGGTTTCTGGGTTTTTGCACTTACAGTAGTGCTTAACCCTATACCATTATCGGATATTGATTGATTGAATATTTATTTCAAACATGTAAGAATGATAATGAATAAAAACAAACACAAAATTACAAAAAAAAAAACAGAAATTAAATACCAAGTATAATACACAGTGAAATCAATAAACCAACTAACCAACCAATTTACATGCCTAAAAAGTAGAAGGAAGTAAAATGAATTCATTCCATTAATTCATTTTGTCCATACATGTTGTCTTGTATAATGCATACATTCATAATGTGTATTAATATCAAATGTAATCCTATTTGCTTTCTATACTAAATATATCCATATATGCATTGACTACTCATCATTATCATATAATATATCCATGTATTACTTAGTTAGCTTCATCGTATAAGAATATATATTATAAATCATTATTATCAGATCATTAACCAGATTTCTCTCCCAACCATTCAATTATAATATTTTATAACATTGATAGAAGACACTGCCCTTTTCCAAAAAATCATTTCTTTTTTAATTTGGTGTGTGAGCAGCCTGGCAGCACAGTGGCAGAGACAGTGGAGCTTTACCTCATTATGCAAAAGAGTCTGAATTTAACAGCCAGTCTAATGTTCAGTGGGGGAAACTGGCTTATTTAGACTTTGACAGGCTACTTTGTTTTAGTTTCAGTTTGTCAAAAACTGACGGAGTTATTTTAGGTACACAGACGTGTTGCACCATGTAATGATCTCTCTTTTCATCCAGCCACTCTGCATTGTGCTTTCTCTGTCTGCAGTCTATTGTTATACACATGCTTACACGTGAAAAGCCAATTAGAAACCCAGTTATGTGTATACACAGTAGAGAAGTCTACCCAGGGAAACCAGCTTTCTCTAATCCACTACCCAGATTACACAAACCGGGTTTCTGGTTCACAATCAGCTTGATGGAGAAAAACAGAACGTTATCCTGGTTACTTATGTGCATGTAAACATGTGTTGTTCACCATTACTTTAAGTACACAAGTTGCGGTGTGTAAATAACAATGTAAAAAGTAAAGCTAGCAGTTTCCCTCTGCTTCCAGTCTTTGTGCTAAGCTATGCTAAACACAACCTGCACACACAGCATAACTGTACTGGTCAAGTCAAGCGAACAAGCATATTTTTCAAAATAAGAGCATTCCTGTAACATGCACTCGTAAAGAATAATGAAATTACATATTTAATACTTGAAAAGAGGCCAGCACACTTCCTGCAAACTGGATTAGATGCTCAACTGTAACAGGACTGAGTAAGATATCTACTAATTATCTGTTTTCCTCTTACTCTGCTACAGTTAAATAGTTTTTATATATGTTTAATACAGTAAGCAGCTGTTTATACCCAAAATCTAAAATCTTATAACGGTGGTCTCACAACTCCTTTCATCCTCATTTTGAATATTTGTCCACGTGTTGGTTAGATATTCAACCACTTAAGCTAAAGAGCACAAATCTTCAGCACGCTCCGGGTCACCGAAGGTTCAGACAGTCACAATAAGACACGATAATCCTCCTTGTCCATCATCATCTTACTCCCTCTCATTCCTTTTCCCTCAGGACTCGTGTCCCGGCACACTCCCACTCCTCCTCCTTTTTCCCTGTAAATAGCAAATACCCTTTGACTGCAGGGCTCAGTATTTCCAAATCTCTTTAAATGTGTGACTCACTCACACACTCACACGCAAACATGCGCACGCTTTGAAAAAAAAACAAAAAAAAAACTGTTGGTGTGTGTCTGGCGGTACTCAGCGCTACAATTTATCATCTCCCGCTGATGCTAATCATAAAAAAACAAGACGAGGTCAAAACTTTCTTAATGTTTGCACCGCTGCAGGGCTTTTCATTTGAGACGGTGACAGGAAAAAGGCAGCATCCGGCCAACCAATGGCGTAACTTCATCACTCAGTCAGTCAGTCGTGGACTTTGGTGTGCGTTTAGAGCCGACCCCCGTCCAAAAACACGTCAGATTGTTTAATTGTACGGTCACATTGTGATGCTTAATGTTAAGTGCACATTGTTCCAGTGGCTCTCAGGCTGCAGAAGCTCTGTCATTTGTTTGGAATTTCTCAAAATCATTGTCAGATGGAATGAAACCGTGACGTGTCCGGAGCAATTTCATCATCCCATTTTTCTGAGGCAATTCTTTGTAACATTCCTAGATAACGTTGAACCCCTCAAAAGATGAGCCGTGATGTTTATGTACTAGTCTCACAGTACTGTGCTTCAGCTGCAGCCTCAGGAGAGGATATATACCTTTTTCTTTCAATGTCAAAGCAAACACTGAAATACACAATCAGCATAAACTATATAAAATGCTGCAAGGTACAGGTCAGTCTAACAAACATAAGCTTAATGGAACACCAAGAAAACACAATGTACTGTACTGAAACCACCTATTGGAAAAAAATATTGACTTTGTATTTTAGGAGAGAAGTTAAAACTTTCAGAACAGTCAGAGAGGTTTTTTTTTTTTTTTCTCCGATATCTAGCGGCCACAACAGCTTAAGGCGCTTTGGCATCGTTTCACCATTCAGCTGTAGTGTTTGGATCTGAAAAGCTCATGATGCAATCTCTACAAGCTGCCAAACCAGGGGACCCTCCTATCTCTTGAAGGTTATATAAAAGCACAAGTTTAAAGATCTCTTCCCCTCTCGTCGTCCCTCCAGCAGGCCGGCGGAGGTGCCAAGTTGTGTTTGTAGAAGGAGTCGATCTGAGAACCGGCCATGTGTTTACTTCCAATCCTCTCTATTTATAATGCTGAGCCCCAGTGTATCGTACCAGGCCAGTGTTGATCACAGTCTATTAGCTGCCCTTGCCTCATTTACCAAAGACAAACACAAGATAAGCTGGGGCTTTGAAGATGCAAACAATTAAAGTCCTCATTCTGTGCTTCATGGTGTCGGGGGGATTTGTGTACAGGGTTTGTTTCTGAGCTGTTTGTCATTTCCCCAAATTCCAATCAATAGCAGCATTAAAGCTGCAGATTGGATCAAACTGCTAGTTAAAAAGAAAAAGAAAAAACAAAGCTGTCTGATGTCACTAGTGAGACCAATTTTCTCACAGAGTTTGACATTTATTGAAGGGTTTATCTAACAAAATAAGACTTGCCTGAGGAAAATGTTTCCCTACTGATACAGTGACTTCACCTCTGCAGCTCACTGTGAACCATGAATGTTTAACATGACCTCATTTTGATCAAGTAGGTAAAAACACAACAAAGAGTTTTTGCTTCCTAACTTGAATTTGATAGTTACAGTTCAGAATAATCACCTAATGTGAGAAAGGATCATTTCAGTTCATTACCAATATTAGTTTCATAGTTTTGGGCATGAGTGCTGTGCTCATGTTTGTTTTGACCTCCAAATAAATAAGGAAATTGTTACCTTGGCCATGTTTAATATACTAGAATAATGACAGTATCATAATTGTTTGTATATCCTGCTATTGTAGCACTACTAAATGTACTTTTTAGTTTGTCTTATAGATATCTGATATGCATCTTTACTAGAAAGTGCAGAGTGCTGTACAACCTTATCTGTAATGTTTAATTCTAGCATACTTTTTGGAGATTATTCACTGTAAATACAAACAGATGAGATTCATTCATAGTTGACGTTATCTTATTTTGCCTTGAACAGTGTCTGCACGCATTCCTGTCTAGTAAGGTGAGCTGAGAGGTGAAACAAAGGGGAAAAAAAGATGAGGTTTTTTTTTTCATACTGGAAATTTCCATTTTTTGTGTATGTTTTAATTGAGCACAATAGGCAGGTATGGCTCCTTGGTTGGGTTAAAATACAGGAATAAAAGAATAAAGGAAAATGTTTGTTAAGTTATGTAACTATAGTCTCTTTTTTTCTCTTGCAGACCACTTTGTGTCATCCATGTTCAGTACTTTAACCCTTACATGCTGTTTGGGTTCAATTTGACCCGTTTTGACATGTGACAGCTGTAAAAACACCCAGAATGTCTTTTATTCTGAAATTTGATGACTTTACCTAAAGTGGCCCAAAATGCACATTTGGTATAGACACTTTTTATGAGGAGATTCTTGGACTGGGTCAAAGTTGACTCAGAACATACTGCGACGGTATAGAATATGAACAGTGTGTAAAGAGATAAAGTAAAGGAACTTATTGAAAACAGAGTCAGTTCTGAGTTTGATCAGCACTCTTTGCTTCATTGTGACAGAGTGAGCCCAGCAGACCAGCTGTTAATATGCCGCTCCTTGCAAATTTTGCAGTCCGATCAATTACATAGTGTGGGGTCCTCGGTCACTTGAAGATACATCAATAGCGGAATTGGCTGCAGACCCTTGAAAAACAACAACTCCACGTCTTAATTTTCCCCCTGTCAATTCACAGCAACTCTGATTGATTACATGCAGGGATGAGCAGTCAGATGGAGGCAGTAGCTGCATTATGTCACCGGTTGATTCTTCTGTTGTTGTTGTTGCCGCTGCTTAAAGTACTGCGTGTGTATCTCATACTGTTCTAACTCAGAGGTGGTCAAATAGAAAAAGAGTATCTGTTGATCAGCTGCCAAAGTACACTTTCTGCCACTATTATTATTATATTTTGGGTATTTTTAGTAATAATTTGAGGTTTTACAGACGTGTTTTTAACTGGATGGAGAAGGATCAATAAAGTATCTATCTACATGAATGAGTAGAAGGACTTTACACAGTGTTGTAGAATACATTTCATTGACTTTTGTTCAGTACAGCTGAAAACAGTCCTTCAAAATGTGTTTGTGCTGCAGCACATAAAGGTTTAGTTTAAGACACCAGTTTAACAGACCATAGATGGGGGATTTTCTTTTATACACTTCTTCTTTCCTGGTGTTGCTTTTTGTTAACAGATGGCCTCAACACTCAATAACAATGTACTCCATTCAAAAGATGTTGGCACTCATGCAGATTCTCAACATTTGAGTGTTTGTATTTGCATAAGAAGAAAAAAGAAAAAAACAAAAGAGGCACTTGTATTCTGTAATTAGGACAAGAAGTTTTAATCATCACTTCACGGTAGGATGTGCGGAGAAAATGTCTCATACCATTTTCCTTCCTGTCATTTCCACACACACACACACACACACACACACACACACACACACACACACACACATCTCCAGCAGACAGACGGACGAGGGGAGCGATTGTTCGATGTTGACAAGTTGAATGTGCGGCGCTCAGTACCCTGAGAGAGAGGGTGACATTTCAGCTGTCCAAAAAGGACACGCAGAGTGAGCCATGTATCAGTGAGGCGGTGTGTACGCCTCATTGGGGCAGCTTGTCGCTAATCGATGAAACGGCCTCGCAACATAAATCTCCCATGTTGTTTTTATGTGGGAGTGATGATTGTTGTGGGATTTTTTTTTCTTCTTCTTCTTCTTCTTCTTCTTCCGCCGCCCGCTCCAAACAGTTTAGCTGAAGAGCGATGTATCATGTCATGGCTTGTAACATGGAACAGAGAAACAGGAGGTCTAAATATGGATGAGGAGCTGCTTGTAAATGTGCATTTTACTGTTGATGTAAAATGGACCTTCTATCACATTCTCCTCTAATAGTCAGCATGTGTATTTTTTTTTTGTATTGATCTTCAATTATAATAAAGTTTTGTGGTTCCGAACATACAGTGAGTACTGAAGAGACTCAGAAACAATGACGAATTGAACCTAAACAATAAAAATGACAAGTGTGTTTTAAAATCATTGTTATAGAACAATTAGAGAACTTATGTAACATCAGCACTTTTCAAATAAGTGTCTTTATTTAGAAGATACATTCAAGTGTGTTCACAAACACATGTACACACTCTCACACTCATGTTTCTGTTGTTATATTATATATTGTTATTATTTAGTTTGCTATCACTTTTATATAGTCATATTATTTTGTGTAACATGGTGAAATGTTAACATTTTTTAGGTGGAGGCTTTAAATAAGCCCATTCAGGCTTTCTGCTTCTGCCTACACTGTATATTATCTGTTCTTTTTTATTTTTTGTGTATTATATTTTTATATAACAGCACACTGAACATGATGTGTGTGTATGTGTGTGTGTTCTTCCTCAGATTGTGTATGCTGCTGTGGACTGTACGAGAGGCCAGAACCATGAGCTCTGCAAGCAGGAAGGGGTGGAGGGATACCCGACCTTCAACTACTACAACTACGGCAAGTTTGTGGAGAAATACAACGGAGATCGTGGGGTAAGTCGCACCACACCTCATCCTCCTCATCCTCCTCATACTCATACACTAATCTATGTCACCTACTACCCACGAGACCGCGTGCACGCTCGGTATATAAAGACAATCCCTTCCTTTGCTTCGGCACAGAAATAAGCTGTCGGACCGGTAAACCTCACAACTGGTTTAGAGACCTATGAATTAATAATACGGCACGCATGAGCTCTGCGCATAAACTCCATTAACACACCGCAGAGTTCAGAGCCTGATGAGAATGCTAATTTGGCCACTTTAAAAAGATTTCTAAGATCAATTCAGTCTTTGCTTGTTTGTGTCACGCAACATGGTTTACTTCATTAATGAGGAATCTGGCTGCTGGTTTTCACTCGATGTGCAAAAAAAAAAAAGTGTATTCTGTGTATTCAACTTCTGTAGCATTTCAGAAGTAATCTACTGGATATTGTTCATCTTGTTTTGTTTTAGTGTACAGATCACCTCAAGTGGACAGAAATATTGTTTTAACTGGATTATTTATGACAAAGGACTCTCAAGGGCCATAATCATATACACAGCTCAGTCCAATCTTAAGTGGAGTATAAGACAAGTGTTGACAGTGGAGAATAATGCAAGCAGTTTTTGGATAGGGTTTCATATTGTGGATAGGAGTTTCAGCAAATTGACCCCGAACTTGGCAACAATATTCAGAGTCTGTGTTTACTTCCTCTTATCTGAGTACCGTCAGGCCAAGTTGAGCTAACGTTTACTGACGAGACTCTGATGTTTTATTTGAAGACTCACAATGTTTCAAGCTTTGAAAGGATAAGTAAAGATTGAGGTGTTGTCCCTCTCTAACCCACAGGAGGGGGGTTTCACCACCTTCATGCGCAGCCTGAGAGGACGCGATCAGGAAAAGGTCGGCAAGAAGAAGGAGGAGCTCTGAGGGGGCGGCGTGCACTGTACAGATTGTCATTGCACTGTGACCCTCGACCCCCAAACCCAACCCCCCCCACCCCCACCCCCCACGGCGAGGGCCCTATCAGCACTGACACAGGAGACTTGATGACCTCAATGAAAGGCTATTTTTTTATACCGCGGTGATCACGTTTGTAATAATACCAACAGAGTACCTACAGTCAGACCGACCACTTCAGACTTCTGATGGGCAGAAAATACACAGACACAAAAAAAAAAAACCTTCCCTTTTTTTTCTTTCTTTCTGTCTTTTTTTTTATTTTTTTGTTTTTGTTGCCCAAACACTGTGACTGCATATGTGAAAAGCTCCACCCTATACTGTATCTATGCAATACTGACCCCCTGCTTAGCCCTGTGGGGGTCTGAACCCATGGTGGTGGGTGATGGTGGTGGGCCATCCAATCCATCGTTAAAGGTGGTTGCCGCACCGCCTGTCACTCCACTAGGGGTCCTAATTCAGTCCCATCAACCCCCTCGCTGTGTCTCCAGAAGAGAGACAGAATGCCGATACACCTGTCCGTTCCCGTATTTTTGTACAGAACCTTCACGTCTCCAGTCCAGAGCCATCCAGAATATTGCTTTATTATCTTCTCACATCCGTTAGATCACCTCAACATCTGAAAAATCCCAAAGCTAGCAAAATGTGAAGTGCTACTGTAGGTAATGAGGTACTGTAGCAATGTATAATAAGTGAAATTATGTCCAAAGGTTCAATATTCTGCATGGTTCTGGGCCACCACGATTAGATTTTGATTTTAGGAAACACTTTTTGTTTAGTTTTTTGTCTTGCATAAAACTGTGGCCTTAAGAATAAAATAAAAAATGGAGGGAATTACTGAAATATAGTTATGAATGGAAAGGAATCAGAGGCCTGGCGCCCTTGCACTTCCCTCAAGTCACGGACCAGAACAAAGCAAAGGAGAACAGAATAAATAAATAAAAGAGATGAATGCCAAATATTACTGCGCATAGCCCTTGATATTTCTATGCTTCATCCATTTCCAAATATAAACAACATCGCTGTAGTTTTACCTCTTTTACCTCCGCTGTTCACTCTAAATGAGATTTCGTCCATGTCGGTGAGAGATGAGAGAAGGGCCAATTTGCATAAGCACGGGAGATGCTCGAGTACGGCGGCTAAATATTGCATGTCGATGATAAAAAAAAACCACCGTGTCCACCGATGTAATCACACATTCGACCCCGTAGCCCCGCAGTCCTCTCTGCAGTCACTCATTGTTTCAGGGAAATGCTGGAATAATTCACACCGCCGGTTTATACTTTGGACATTCAGGGTGTTGATTTAAGGGTCCCCACTTTGTTTTATGCCAGTGTCATTCCACTGAGAGCTTAAACGACGACACTGTGGCCAGCTTTGCATCAGTGTGGAATGGCTCGGCTTGGGTTAGACTGGACAATCACTCTCTCTCTCTCTCTCTCTCTCTCTCTCTCTCTCTCTCTCTCTCTCTCTCTCTCTCTCTCTCTCTCTCTCTCTCTCTCTCTCTCGTGCACTCCGTCATAATTAATGGAAGGACATCACAGTACATCCGAGGAGTAATTAAGTATTAAGTGAGTGAAGTCTCCAGACTCCCTCCCGCTTCTCGTAGCGTAACACCATCATCAATTCGGGGCCATTATCTTTACCTTTGTGGCACTTTTCTTAATGCTGTGTGTTTTCAACTCCCACGCTTCGGCCGCTATAAATATTTAAAAGGCTTATCTGTAGCTGAACTTGTGTTTTATTATTCAAGACTTTGGTTTCTTTCATTATGAAAAAGGTTCTCAGGGATAGCGAAACACAATTAAAGGGAACTAGTTTGTTTGTAATTTTGCATTCCAGTTGAATCATTTTGAGCCCTTTGGTCACCAAATTAAATATTGTTTACATTTGTATCCCATGGGAATAAAAAAACCCGGATTGAATGATCCTTTTTCTGTGCTGTATCATGACATGTATTGAATAAGACTTTACTGTCAGTAGATGTTACTGAACCATTTCTCGTCAAAAACATAAACATTGTGATTCTTAACGGATTCGTTCCAAGTGAAACTGTCTCAAATGTTCTGGCTGGCACCAAACACTGTTTTTTTTTGTGTTGAGTGTTCAATGTGACGATTTCATGGTATGCAAGAGCATTTTGGAAGAGCGCTTTATACAGTAAGGTGTCGACATATCGCTGTAATTAGGTGTTCGCTCTCCTCTCGAGGGGGAAACGATAATTATCATTGTTTACTCTGTCCATTTGTTTTCTTTGGGAGCCTCTGCAGTGACATCACATGTTTGTTGAATTATAGAAAGACCACCTCTATCTTATCCCAAAGGTATCCATGTTGTGTGGGAATTTTGTCACACTTATGCCAAGAAGTCATCGTTGCCTCTGTTGATTTTCCGTGCCCAGCCATATGTACAGTTTTGCCCCTTACACTAAGGACCTTGTGAGATGAAAAAATAAAGTCAAAACCTTTCCCAAACATTTCTCACCCGTTGTTTTAATACAGTGTTGAAATCTATCTCCTCTTTGTGTCGTTCTACAACCAACAGATGACAAGATTGGTCAGACAGTCAGTCAGTCGACCGCTTTGGTCCAGACGAACAACTTTTGGATTGCCAGGACGTTTTGTAGAGACATTAATGGTCCCCAGGGGATGTGTCCTATAGATTTTGGTGATCCCTTGACTTTTTATCCAGCACCACCAGCATCCCGTAAAACATATTTAAATATCTCCTCCTGTGTCATTCTACAACCAACAGATGGCATGATCAGTCGGTCAGTCCACCACTTTGACTAGACTAAAACAAGTCAAAACCTATTGGATCGGCATTAAATTTGGTACAAATATTCATGTTCCCCACAGGATGTATCCTGTAGATTTTGGTGACCCTGTGACTTTTTATCCAGCAACACCAGCAGGTGAAATGTTCCCTTATCCAGTAAAATGTATCTAAAATATCTCCTCATCCACTTGATGGGTTTACACACAGGTTTGTACAGTTCTTCATGGTTCCCAGACAGTGTGATGACCCCCCTGACTTTGTAGCACCACCTTGAGGATCACATCTTTAGTGAAATATCTCAACATCTGTTGGATGGATTGCAATGAAATTTGGAACAGATATTAATGTTCCCTACAGGATCAGGGTCATATAGACTTTGGTGATCCCAGCAGGTGAAATGTTCCCTTTTCCATTAAAATCTGTCTAAAATATCACTTCATCCACTCTTGATGGATTGACACAAAGGTTTGTACAGTTATTCCAAGACAGTATATTCTAATGACTAGGGTGGATTATGGTTATTTATAGCACCACTAAGAGAATCATATAATTAGTTTTTATATCTCAATATCTGCTGGGTGGATTGCCATTAAATTTGGCCCAGATATTCATGTTCCTCACAGGATGAACCCTAATCACTTTGGGATCTAGTGTAATCATCAGGTGAAATTTAAAATGTGTCCAATACTTGGTTTATAATTAAAAACCTACTAAACGAATGACATTCCCATCAGCCTTAGCTGTACTGTACTTGTGTGTTAGGTGCAATGAGCTAATGCTAGTATGCTAAACTAAGAGATAAGTAAAATAAATTATAGTAACCAACACTAGAAAAAAAGAGGAATAATAAAAGATTTTCAACATGATTACTGTTATTTCCATCATCAGTCATTGTTCTCAGTGCCATCATCACTGTAATGACCGATGTTCACTGCCTATGAAGCTCAATCTTTGTGCTCTGCTGAATGATGATGCTTTTCCTGTATTGAAGGTTGGCAAACATTGTTAAAAATGCCACACAGTAAAAACACACACAGTAGACACATGGTCATTTGTTCACTGACACAGTGTTTTGGAAGCTTCAGAGCGTGAGAACATGTTTCAAGTGAGCGTATCATTACACCACACAATAGTTGGCACAATGAAATAAATGGAAGTTGACCTTGTTGGGTCACTGAGCTGATGGACTGTCCCGGTAAGAGCCATTTTCGTTGCGGGTTTATTTTGACATTTTTCACCGTTCCGCATTTAAGAAGGGAAACAAATGGACAACAAGCAGCACTCAGCAGATCTGACACTGATGGTTTTATTATGAGAAATGGCTGGAAAAAACAGCAGCGGGACCTAAAAGTGACCCTGCTACGCCGTGACGTCCGTGAACCTCTTAGCTCCACATCTCCACAACTTCGGCATTTCCAGACTGACAAGCCTGTTAAATATTACCAATCATTGGATCAAGGTCCTTTGGAAACCTGTGGGGGAATATAGTCCACACGAACCGGTCTAAGTCGAGGAGTGACTTTGAGACCGAAGTTTCTCGTCTTGGGTGTTTGCAGTCTACATGTCTGCTTCGATAAACTGTTGTTATTGCAATGCATGCAGTGTTGAACCACAGCGGTCTGATTAATGCTTGTGAGCGCAGGCAGGAATGCCCTCTCAATCCCAATTTCACTTGAGAAGATTTTCAAAGGGGACGTGATACTTTTTCATGCTTGGGAGCGTTCATTGCTTTTTTGTGTGTGTGTATTTTCTTGGAGGGGGTCGGACAAGCTTTTTAACCTTTAGACAGTAAGTATAAGAAATGGAGGGCATAGGGTTGTTAATGCAAAGTCAAGGTCTGCTTGGATTCAAGTACCCTTCATAGGAGCATTTTACCATCATGGATAATTGTGTTTGGGGCTGTTCAGGATTTTATCTGCTGGATGTCAATTTGCATTTATTCATTTTTTCCCCCCACCTTCCTGTCCTCTAGCTCACCTCTACTTGTTTTTGTCATCATTATGTTATTCATGCTCTTTTTTATTCTTTCTACAAGCCCTACCCGACCCCTCGTTCATCAGATGCATCTTTTTTTCTTTTTTTTTTAAAGGCCACTTTTATCTTGATGATATTTTTTTGATCTTTTCTTTACATTCTTTCGTTTCATCTCATTATTTTTGCGGCGTTCAATATGCTGACGCTCGTACAAATTGGGTCTAAATACAAGCAGCCGGTGAAATAAATAGACCTCTAAGTATCTGCTTGTGATAGATAAAGATTTTCTTTACCTCGTTTCTCACAAGGCAGTAATTAAAATCATTTGCATCCCCCCTGCTGGAAGATCCATATGTTTACTCTCTGTGCAGTTTAATGGGGCCGTCATTCAACAGTGAAAAGAACTACCCTTTTATTATATTATTGATAGAAATTGGTAAATTATGGTTTTGGAAATCTATCAGAGGTACAGCATGAAAATGTCAAATGCTGACCCTTGATTGAATTGAAACCATCAGAGGAAAATGAACACGCCTGCTTCAGTGTCCAAACACAATGGATGGTTCTACTAATGAATGTAAGATAGATTTATGGATCCATCCATAACTCCATCTTCCTCTGAGTCTACGAGTGTGTCAGCTGGAAAGGACTTTTATGGTACCCATCAAATATTTTGTAGATATTGAGTCTTGATTGGCAGCAGCCAGTCACACATTTTACAGCTTGAATTTATAGGTGAACTGCCATCATGGCATTTACTGTGTTATTTATGATCACTTGTATTCAAGACTCTCACTTCCACCATGCTGAAGATACTGTATTATGTCCCATTTGTCATTTTGTGTAACCACAGTCCAATCAGTGACTCGTTTACTCAGCAGACATCCTGATTTGTTCTATTAAAACATCTGTTTAACACAGGCATGTCCAAACTATTCCATAAAGGGCCTGCTGTGTGGCTGAAGGATTTTGTTCCAACCAATCAAGAGCACTCATGATTCAAACAATCAGCTGTCTGAAGATTGAGACCAGTTGACCAGACCTAATTGAGTCAAGCCTGTTGTGCTCCTGATTGGTTGGAATGAAAACCTGCAGCCACATGAACCTTTATGGATTAGTTTGGACATGCCTGATTTAACATATCATATAATTGAATGTATTTTTCATTTAAATTAGCTTGTTTATGACTGTTCAACATACCTGCAGCATGACACCAGAAAAAAAACTCAATATTTAGAATAGAGCACTCCAACAGTTAAATGCGTCCATTCAATTTTGCACTCAAGAAAAAAAAAAAGATCAAATCTTTTGCAACACAGGCTGACATATCCTTCCCATAAGGCATTTTGATAGCGTATAACCCTCAACAAATATATATAATCCATCTGTGCTGGCTGGTGGAGTCTGGTTAGTTTTTCCTACAGTCTGGCCCAGAGGAGGATTTCAAAGATAGTTTACTACTGGACACACAGGCATGACATTTGTTTTAGATCTTTATGTTCCTCAGAGGATGATTTCCAGTGATTTTGCAGGGCCTCTGGATGAAAAGACTTTAAATTCTAATGAGCCCATTGTCTTCCTTTTTGCACCACCATAAGGATGAACTTTTTAATGGTCTGTTCAATATGATGAACATTGCAGCCTCTGGGGACTACTAATATAAATCAATCAATCAATCAATCAATCAATCAAACTTTATTTATACAGCAGCTTTCCTACAGGTTAATGTGGTTCAAATTGCTTCACAGTTGATTGACAAGTTAATAATAAGACAGAACAAGTGACAACATAAAGAAAAGGAACAAAAAAAAGAACAAATTACAAATACAAAAGAAAAAAAATGAGACCAATGCACACAAGAGAACATTTAAAAAAAATGTTTTTAATAAAGTAAAATTAATAAATAGATAAATAAATAAAAGAAAAATAAGTAAATAAATTAGAAGAAATAAATAAATAAATATAGAAAGTAAGTAATTAAGAAAAATAAATGAATAAGTACATAAATAAGTAAATAAAAAAATACAAATAAGAGCGAATAAGAGAAAAAAGTGTATTAGATATTAGAGTAAAAACTAGTTTAAATAGAATAAAAGACAAAAGAGAGAATAAAATCAAAATAAATTAAAACTTAATAATAATAATAATAATAATAATAATAATAATCAATTAAATATAATTAGATGTAAAAAGCTTTATGCATTTGTTATAATATAATATAATATAATATAATATAATATAATATAATATAATATAATATAATATAATATAATATAATATAATATAATATAATATAATATAATATAATATAATGTACATCAGCCAAAACAGGTTAAAAAAATGAGTCAAACTCCTGCAGTTGAACCGAAACAAGCAATAGTAGCCTATAGCAGGTATATTTTAAAACCTGTCTCAGTTATCAGGTGGGCTACAAGCTGAACTGTGTAATGATGACATCCATCCTGTTACTGAGACATTCACTGCTCATGCATTCCAACGCTGATGTGTTTGCACAACTGTTTAGACTGTGTCACCACGAATGGGCGACATCGCCTTCCTCCCACCTGACATCCTCTGCACCCAACACTGAGACCTGTGGCTATTCATCAACGTGTCAGCGGCTCCCAACATCCATCATCTATTTTCACCCTGCCAGTCTCTCTCTCTCTCACACACACACACACACACGATCATGTTTCCATCACTTCAGAGGACATTACATTGACTTATCCTAACCATAACACATACATAACCTTAACTTTAAACCACCCTAAAATTATTTGACTCCTTTTAGATCCCATGTTACTGTATAATCACATTTATGTCCCCACACCATGATGAATGCCTGCCACACAAAGCCATGAGGACAGTAGGGAGGGTCTCTCAGGCTGACACACTGCTCGGACTCAGAGGAAATTGCATGGCTACGTGTGAAGGATGAGGCCACTAACCGTATCTGTATTGTTGTTTTCATTTCCTTCCAGCCACAGTTGCGTTTTTTTTTCTTTCTTCTCTCCTCCATATTCTAACAGGAAATGTATGAAAGTAGGAGAAAATGCTGATGTCAGTGAGTGGCCTATTTCAGGTTGGCAGGCGCCTGGTACACATTATTCATTTTTCATGTTGTTTTAATTTTAAATATTCAAAAATTCACAGTGTCGGAGTGCTGGGAGTAACAGAGCTAATTTGTGAGTGGCTTACAGTGGGGAAGAAGCAACTGGGCCAACCGGCAGAGATGAGAATGAAAGAAGAATGTTGTTGAAATCTTTCTATCGCACTAGTCACACTTGCAGTCGATCCATCTTGCTGTGTGACAGGTGTTTAACTTCAAGTAAGTGAAGCCGTCGGTGATGTTAACAGGCCTCAGTCTCATTTGGTTGAGTTTATATGACGCAAAAGGTGCTTTTAAATCACACACAACTGCAATTGTGACACAGTTACAGCCCAGTTGTATCTCCATTGTGCTCCAGGTGACTGGGTGACATCAAACTGATACAATAAACATTGTGTTTATGTTGTGCCTATGTTGGTGTTATACCTCAGAACTGTACTACTGTTGCTGTTTTGATGATGGTGGTGGAGGAGGGTGCTGTCTAACAGTCAGTCAGTCCAAAATCTCCCATAGGTGTTCAGTTTGGTTGAGATGTGGTGACTGTGAATGTCACATAATATGATTCATATCACTTTCATACTCAAACCATCCAGTGAGCCCTCTTAATTAATTCATCTGCAACAACATTCAAAATCAGACCACGAATAAATGAATAAATAAATGTATAAATAAATAAATGTGCATGAGTGCAAAAACTACATACATGAGAAATGAACTCCTTCCACTAGTAGAATGTTGGTGATAGTAACTGCCTACATGTTATATTGTTGTCTGGCCCTCAATATAATGACAATAAAGCTACTACTGTAACTGCTATGCACATTTTATATGTATTTGTTCTTTTTTGGATGAAACGCTATCCTTAAATATCCATTTTAATGTTAAAATCTCCCTGATATTATTATTATTATGTATTATTATTATTATTATTATTATTATTATTATGTTTATGTATTATTATTATGCTTTTGTTATTATTAATGTAGTTATGTCAACAGTGTCCTTATTATGATCATTCATCAAACACAGTATCTTTATTGTTATTATTTATTTATTTATTCGTATATGTATTTCTTTATGACAGTTTTTTTTTCCTTTGGCGCTGATGGGTTTGGTTTACCCACAATGCATAGCGTAACAGCCACGTAAACGTCCACTGTCGCTGCAGTTAGCAGTTAGCTGTGTGCAAAGAGACACAGCTGCACATCACTGATTTCTACATGATGCTACACCCGTTTAGCAGGTACTGCACACCTAACTGCCTTTATTAACCTATCAGACGCGTGAGTGTTGTTTCCAGGTGGACTTAAAGCCTTGTTATTGGTCTCTGGATGTAAAGTAGATAGCTCACTAACCTGCTAGCTAAGGGAAATGTTGTTGTAAAAGCTAATAGAGTTAGCTGCTAACCTTTCTGTGCTGTAAATTAGCACCTCGCATTAAAGGAGACTTATAAGTAAATGAACCTTGTAGCTAGTGTGTTCAGTGTTAGACTGGCAGAGTTATCATATTAATAAACCAGCTAGCTACTGCACAAATGAAAGCTACGTTACTGACAGGCATCCAATAACATTAACTAGCTGATTTATTACACGTCTTCTTCCTGTCTAATCATTGCGGTAGAGTCTTTCTGGTGGCTCATTGTATCAGACATGTGTTAATGTTGAGCTCTGGAGTGTGTTTTGAAGTTGTTTGTTCTGCATGAATGCTGTTAATTCACGGAGCTAATGTTAGCTTCCTCTCAGTCACTATGTGGAGCTGTCCATGGTTCTAAGACTCTGACCACACAAGACCACACACTGAGGGTACAACCCACTGTACACCCGCTGCATACCACACACCTACTACACAACTCACACACACACACCTACTACACAACTGACCACACACCTACTACACAACTCACACACACCTACCAAACACCTACTACACAGCTGACACACACCTACTACACCTCTCACACACACCTACTAAACACCTACTACACAACTGACCAAACACCTACTACACAACTGACCTCACACCTACTACACAACTGACACACACCTACTACACAACTGACCACACATCTACTACACAACTGACCTCACACCTACTACACAACTGACCATGCACCTACTACACAACTGACCTCACACCTACTACACACAACTGACCAACACTTACTACACAACTGACCAAACACCTACTACACAACTGACCTCACACCTACTACACAACTGACACACACCTACTACACAACTGACCACACATCTACTACACAACTGACCTCACACCTACTACACAACTGACCACGCACCTACTACACAACTGACCTCACACCTACTACACAACTGACCTCACACCTACTACACAACTGACCTCACACCTACTACACACAACTGACCAACACTTACTACACAACTGACCAACACTTACTACACAACTGACACACACCAACTTCACAACTGACACACACCCACCACACAACTGACCACACACCTACTACACAACTGACACACACCTACTACACAACCAACTACACAACCAACCACGCATCTACCACACACCTACTACACAACTGACCACACACCTACTACACAACTGACCACACACCTAGTACACAACCAACTACACAACTGACACACACCTACTAGACAACTGACCACACACCTAGTACACAACCAACTACACAACTGACACACACCTACTACACAACTAACCACACATCTACACAACTGACTGAACCTAGCTCATGAACTGGGGGGTTTTCCAGAAAGCGGGTTATGTGAAAACTCAGAGAAAGTTAACCTTGAGATGAGGGAAACTCTGTGTTATCTGTTCTAGAAAGAGAGGTTAGTGAAACTCTGAGTCAGTCACCATGGTAACTGACTCTGTGAACATAACCTTTTCTATCAGAAACCTTGAGTTTCTACCCGTCTCCTCCCACCTGAAGCAAGCTGCCAGACATGGGTTGTTCATTTTTTAGTAATCCAGCAGGATTATCCAAACAGGATATTAGATGAGAGGACATATGTGTTAAAACAGCATTCTGTAGTTGGTTTCAATTACTACATGTTGAAATAGCCACTGAATTAATATTTACTTTGTTTAATAGCCTACATCTATTATGAATAAAATGATGTACAATCATGGCCTGGCAAAATGTGCCTTCCTTTTCTGAATGATGTTTTTGTATTTCATTTTTAGCTGCTTCCATTTATGTTACACCACTTTTTTCACCTGTATGCTACGATCTTAAGTGCGGTTAAATGTTAAGTCAGTGCATTCAAACTTAGGCATTGACTCAGGCAGCAATTTTCTCCCATGCTGCTTCTCTCTCCTTAGCTGCTGCAGCTATGTTACTTTGTTTGTGAAGTATATGATCATATTCCCCATAGGCCAGTAAGATGACCTCCAGTTTCAGTGGGGTAAAGTAACTCCATCTTTTTCTCAGCAGTTGCCATGGTGAATCGAGGTATCGGGGCTCCATTGATGTTGGCTTTTTATAGTGGTCGCGCACACGGTTAATTCAAGGTGAACATACTCAGAGTTGATTGAACTAAATCAAATCAGCTGTTCTGGAACCGGATACTAAGAGTTTCCCATCTCAGAGTAAGTCAACTCAGAATTCAGGGATAGACTTAGAGTTTGTTGAACCTTCTTTCTGGAATACTCCCCTGATAACTAAGTATGATAACATCTCCCTTAGCCAATTAAAATATAATGCAAAATAAAGGCAGGCATCGAAATACTAAATTTTTTAAAATACAAGTCATTTTCATCAAGCGTAAACCTTATGCTACATGTTTAGCCAGTATTACACACTAGTGAGTGAATGTACTGAATTATACATGTGTATGCATTAAATCACAGCTGGATAAATCAGCTGTTTATCGTGATAGTTATTAGGAAAGCTCTTTCTCTCCTGCACAGACTTTAGTTTACTTTACATTCATGTATATCTCAGTATATGTGAATGTGTGTCTCTATATGTATGTGAATGACTGTTTGTACATAGCTGTATTTTTTTAAGAGAAAACAAATGGATAGAAATAGTACTTATACTAATTGTTGTCTGCTCTGTTGCTGCAGATCAGTTAGTTCAATGATTTTTATTGTTGTTGTCCTTCACACTTAGTAAAAAGAAGCACTTTATAAGTTCTCTGTTGTAATGATCATCTACTCAGAAGCAGCATATTCACCTACATGATAGCACATTAGTGACTTTTAATAATCAAATGTATTGGTATTAGTATCTCAGTCTGGCTTCAGTATCTGATCAAATCCAGTTTCTTTGGTTAATTTCTCCTCTTCTTACCTTATATATATTTTTAACTTTTGAATCAGTCTTTTGAAGTCCTCAGCTTTGTTCTGGGAGGACTCCATCACTTTTCCCTGTGGGTGCTACAGTGCAGGTGTCTAATAAGCTCATTAGCTGCTTTTAAAGCTTTTCTAATTGAACAGCTCTCCATACAAAACGCACTGTGTCCGCTCCACACTGTGTCCAAGTGTTATGAAACATATAAAGCTTATTTTAATGTTCTGACATGATGTTTGAGGAACAACAGTGAAGCAGGAGGTGGCTATGAAAAGAGATGTAACACACATTTTAGCAATATAAGCAGCTAGCACTGTAAGGTAGAGATGTTTAGGAACATTTTGAACTCTGTGAAACCAAAAAACTAACTAACTAAAAAAAAACAACCTAAAACTAAAGAAATATAAAAATGCATTGTGTTGGAATCCACCCATAAAGTGCCTGCAGTCCACTTTGTATTAGGACCCATAGTTCAATTAGCCTCACACACCTAATGTTGCACATATATTGCAGAGACACTACATTAAACTGTTGAATATTTCATGTTTATTAGTAAGAGAATCAACCGTCTAAGTGTTTCACTGTAAGATATAAAGCTGAACATTTCCATCCACTGTCTAAACAGCAAAAATAAAGCAGTACCTTCATTTCATTTCTCTATTTGTTACAGTAAAATCCTCAGTGGTATAAAAATCTGATATTTGAGAGTTTGGAAAGCAACTATAGATTTTTTTTAACTCATTTAGAGTGAGGTGAACATGGATAACTTCTAAATAATTGATACACAGCTTAAGACTCAGCATTTCTGATCACTCTCCATGTCTGCAGGGTTTCAGTGACGGTGTCAGAGCTGTAAGATGTCGATGGTGGTGTTCGCCTCCGTGGTCCGGGTCAGGGACGGCCTGCCTCTGTCCGCGTCCACCGACTACGAGCAGGACAAAGAGCTCCAGGAGACCAAGAAGCACCTCAAAGGTCTCTCCAAGAAGCTGAGCCAGTTCCCCGACCGCTGCACGCTCAGGACGGGGCCGTATAATGTCAAGTAGGTCACAGAATGTTGATGTAAACACACTCAAACCACCTATTAGTTAAAAAAGGCATAATTAGGCAAATATATCCAGTATGTCTTATGTTAAATGTGGATAATATTTAGTTTTCCAAGAATGTCACATCCAGAGATTCTCTTTTATAGATTTATATCATCTCCATCCTTTAACTTCCATAGGTTATTAAAGGTTTTTGCAGCTGGTACTCCTCCTGACCCCTCTAACAAAGTTTTGATGCAAAGAAAAAAGCTTTTTAATGTCATCAATATGACAGCGAGGCCTTCATTTGAGGTGTTAAACTGTTTGTAAAAAAAAGCCCCTCTGGCGGCGAGAGAACCGCTTTGAAACTCTCTCTCGCTCTCTCTCACGCACTGTTTGTTAAAGGCTAATTAGTCTTATTAAGATAGAGGACGCTAGTTTAAAAGGAAGTAGGAGTGAGCCGTCAGCGAGCCGGCCGCGCCGTTCAACAGGCGCCCTCCGCTTTGATAAGTGTCTCTTTCATCAGTGAGAGCCTGGAGCGTGTGAAGAAAAGAAGGTTAGAAGACAGAGAAGGTCAGAGTGAGGCAGGCATGGGTTAATCTGTTCTGTGATATATGAGCCCCTTTTAGAGGCTGCTCTTATGACTTCAATATCGCTGTCACCAAAGTATCAGATTCCTCAGCATGAGTGTGAAATATATATTATGTAATATAAGCTAGAACTAACTTCTATGTTAACTATTTGCCTTCAAGAACACTGAGATCATCAGGAAGTGCAGACTTTGTCAATCACGCCCCATAACTATGGAACACACACTACAACGTGGGGCGTGGTCTCAGCCTGTCCCTTCCACTGTGTATTTATATACGATAGATATCACAGAAGCAGCTCACTATATATCTAAAAAAGAAAGCTAAAAACGTATCTCTTTACTTTAGTCTTCAACTCATCACTCATCACTCATCTTCACACTTCCACACTTCTTTTAACATTCTTTAAAATGAATATTTTACTTGATTTTATATATGCTCTCCATTTTATGTTTTAGCTTCTTTTACTATGCACTATTTTTTACTATTTTTTAAGATTTTACTATAATACTTTATTCAAGGAAATTTATAATATGGCATACAGAAGTTAAAGATTGAGTATTATCCATTTTTAGCAAATCACAACAGAAAAGAAAACACACACACACACAAATGTCCATCTTATATTACATTCATGTTTTTCTTCTTTTTTTTCCTGTTCTTTTTTAACATTGCTTTTTGCTCCTTTTTAGGTACTTTTAATGTGAAGGGCTTGATGTATGTTATTTGTTTTGTTGTAAAGCACATGGAGCTGCATTTCCTGTATGAAAGCTGCTATACAAATAAAGTTATTACTAATAGCTGACTTCATTTGGAGTTATTGGGGAGACTAGTTTACAATAGATGACATCGTTTCAAGCCCTGTTCAGTATTTCTATAATATCCAGACAGAGATTTAGAGCATATCGGTTATATGGAGGATTATATTTGCCTTTAGACTTTTTTGTTGTCGTCACACACTGTGAGATGGGTGTAATAAAATCTATGTCACACTGCTCAGTCTCAATTTGAAGCTATCACATTGTGCAGTGAATGTGTGAACTGTAGCACCGTCAAGAAAAGACAAACAAATATATAAAAGCAGAAGCTTGTCGTCACCGCTAATTTCCTTTTTTTCACCTCTATTGTTTTGTGTGTTTCATAGATGTCTTAGTCAGCATGTTTGTTTGCTTTTTCCAGTAACTTTATTTTAAAATGCCACTCAGGAATGATATCTGCATTATTTCATATTTCATTGTGAGAATTTGGTCTTAAATTTCTGACAAGGCAATACAAATTTAATTTATATAGCACATTTCAACAACACAGCAATTCAAAGGGCTTAACATAAAACATAAAATGCATCAATACAAGGTATAAAAGCAAAAAAAAAGAAATTTTAATATGATTAAAAGTGTTTAAATGGATATAAAATGAAGCTAAAATAAAATATTTTCTGATGATTGTCAACTTTGTGTCTCAACAGGCCAAAATGGTTGAGTGTAACATAGCCTTTAGTGACTTTACAGTAAGCTTAACAGGCTGGTACATGTTATCACTAAAATATTTACAGTTGAAGCTGAACACTGACTTTTGACTAGTCCCTCTAAATCAGACATGTCCTAACTATTCCATAAAGGGCCGTGTGCCTACAGGTTTTTGTTCCGCCCAATCAAGATTACACATGATTCGACCAATCAACTGTCGGAAGACTGAGATCAGCTGATTAAATGAGTCAAGCCTGGTGTGCTCCTGACTGGTTGGAATGAAAACCTGCAGCTACATGAACCTTTATGGAATAGTTTGGACAGTAAAAGGTTTCATGTGACACTGATCTTCATTTCTTCACATTGACTCCTGATCAAATTCAGAGTCAAATACCTGATAGTAGTGATGGACTTTGGAGAAGTGCAGGCTTCAGTCAGACACCTGCCTGCTTCAGTGAGATACTACGCTCCTTAATCAGCAGCAGGTGTCTGAGGTCATCTCATCAGTGCTCGCTGCTTGTTTCTCCCTGCAGGCTTTAACTAAAGAAGACGCTGACTTTGAGGTTATGGCTCATACATTTTGGAATTTATTCCCTTTGAACTTTTTTTTCCTTCTAATTCTGTTGCTTCAGTTTTTTATTGAGAAACAGTGACAGATGCTTTAGAAAGGTGTTATATAAATTATTTTTGCTTCTATTGGCATAAAACCTAATTACACCCACATTAGTATTGCCTATCAAGCTTTATTTCTATAGCAGCTTTCATACCGGTTCATGTAGTTCAAAGTGCTTCATAGTTGATAATGAGAGAAAAAGTTTAGACTGAGGACAACATAAAGAAAATTGCAAAGAAAAAAATTCAGACCAAGAGGAAAAAAAGTTTTTAAAAAAGGATTCACAGTAAAAATCTAAAATTGATAAGGTAAAATAAATAAGAGAAAATAAAATAATAAGAGAGAATTAGAGAAAAGGTTGAGTAAAAAACTAGGTTAAAATAGATTAAAAAGACAAAACAAAAGTAAAATTGAATAAAAGATAAAGTTTAATAAAACCTAGAGTTAATAACTAGGTTAAAAAAAGATTAAAAAGACAGAAGAAACCAGACGAATAAAATCGATAAGATGAAACATATAGTGTTAATAATAATAATAATAATAATGATATTTAGGATTTATATTGAAAATCTAAGATTAAATAAAGATAAGAGAATTAGAGAAAAAGTTTATTAAAAGTTAGAGAAAAAACTAGTTTAAAAAAGAAAAAAATAAAGTAGAACAAAACAATTCTTTTTTTTTTTTTTTTACAAAACTGGAGCCACAATATCAATAATTCTATAAGCTCATGAGATGCATGTGGCAGCCAGCTTCTTCTGTGTCTGTGAGTTCTGAGCCACCGTAACTAAACATTGACACGCTGGCATCAGATAAACCCTCATCCTTCACATATCTCCTGTACCTCTGTTTTTTTTTTGTTTTTGTGGAGTCCCATGATAAGCATCGCCTCAGTCTGTACTGTTTGTAGACATTTATGTTCCACATCAATTTAGATGTTGTTGTGATAACCGGCTTTTCCCTCAGTTGCGCTCTGAGCTGTTCAGATAACGTACGAGTCTTTGTGTCTGGGGAATTTAATTTGTGCTCCGTGTATCAAATAACACCGCAGGGCCCAAAAAGATGCTGTCTGCCATAGTGCATTAGAATGTGCTGCTTTGTTTAATTAGCTGTGAATGTGCAAATGTTAGCGTGTACTTTTACTGTGTTCAGAGCCGCAGAAATGCCATTGTACTTTTTTTTTTTTTTTCTCGAAAATCTGCACCGTATTTAGCTCGGTGTCCTAATTACAGTTTCCCCATAGTTTGTGTCATAATGAGTGTGTGTGTGTGTGTGTTTCAGTTTCACGAGCTCACTGGGTGTCGGGTATCTGATGGTGTGCACTGCAAACTACCCCAACGTGCTGGCCTTCTGCTTCCTGGACGAGCTGCAAAAGGAGTTCATCGTCACCTACGACCCGAACAGGATCAGCGGCGCCGTGCGGCCGTACTCCTTCATAGAGTTTGGTGAGCCCCGTGGAGTGTTACAGCCGAACCTCATTATGTCAGTCACTAAGAGTCAAAGAGCAAAGGCTTCTATGTAAACTCATCAATGTGCACAACTATTCGTCAATGAAAGAGAGAAAAATAGGAAAACTTGCGAATTTCTCCTACAAGTTTAGCTTCATGTCACCAACTCTCCAATCCCACCCCCCGCCCCCCTTGCATTATTATGCTATTATATTACCATTAAATAATATCATTATGAATTGTTTAGAATATTGTAAAATGTTGTAAAAGGCCCCTAGAAGTGAACATCTTCAAAATTGCTTGATTTGTATAACCAACTGCCCAAAACCCAAACATATTTGCAGTCATATAAAAATCAGAAAAAAACAGCCAAGCGTCACTTTTAAAAAGCTAAAACCAGAAATAATTTAGCATTTTTAACTTGGTAAATGAATACTATACTTGTTATGTAATATTGTTATTTTCTGTTGATTTATCAGCTCATCATCACAGTCCTAATTAAGCCTGTCACAATATTGACATTATTGACTTATTATACATAATTATCAATATCATCACGTGTATATATGGACATGATATCATTATATCAGTGGTATAAAATGATCTTCAAATGACAATAATATCATTTATCGCGATTATTTCTGAGACAATATATCATCCAATAAAAGCAGTTATCGTGACAGTCATAGTCCTGCTTCATCCCTGAAAGAACATCCTGCTCTCACACATCTACACCATCTGTGTCTGGCCCTCGTTTTTTTCCTCTCCGTGTCATTAATCACCTCGTTGTTGTGCCGACTGTCATCCGTCAGACACTTTCATCCAGAAGACTAAACAGCGCTACAACAGCCCTCGCTCGCTGTCCACAAAGATCAACCTGGCCGACATGCAGACGGAGATCAAGCTGCGACCGCCGTACCAGCTGTCCCCCGAGGACCTGCAGACTATCAACGGATTCTCAGTGCACACGCCCTCCAAGTACAAGGGCATAGGTGGGACACGAGCCGCCGCCACACACATACACACATATACCGTAGATGCTCCATTTAAGCATTAAAGGGGTTTGCTAGTGTAATAGACTACTAAGTTAATTTCTCTCCTGATGATCAATAAACTCTTATCTTCCCCTGATACTTGGCATTATTAGTCTTTGTAACACAATGACATTGAAAGGTCACTGGTGATGTCTGCAGTAAACTGTATCCTTCACTACAGCAGTGAAAGAACAACACTGGATGCACCATCACACCTGTCAATGTTCATTTCTGAGCTGCTGGGTCTGATAATACATGGAGACTGTGTGTGTTTAGTGACATATATTCTTTTAATAATAGTTTTTTATATATTATCAGCAGCTCATTTTTTGTGTTTACTCCCCTTTTATTCCCATCACTTTTTTTCTTTTTTTCCCTTTTAGATACTTTTTATTTTGTTCAAACAGATGGAACATCATACAATACCCCCACCCCCAGACCACTGTACAGCACACCCAAACAGAAGAGAGAGAGGGGGGGGGGCAAACAATAAAATAAAATTCCATTAAAAAAGACTAAAACCAACAATATACTTTTTGACTTCTCTAGCCTGTCTGTAACAAACCTTTTTACTTCCTACATGTGAATCTATAAAAATGGCTGACATTTTTTAGAAAGACGCAGTAATGTCATAAAACAGCTGGACCTTGCAGTTTTTGTCAAACTCAGGCAGGAGGGAATAATGTATTTGTTAATCACATTTGGTGCTGCAATGAGTATTTCAGACAGCAGAGATGTGTGTGTGTGTGTGTGTGTGTGTGTGTGTGTGTGTGTGTGTGTGTGTGTGTGTGTGTGTGTGTGTGTGTGTGTGTGTGTGTGTGTGTGTGTGTGTGTGTGTGTGTGTGTGTGTGTGTGTGTGTGTGTGTGTGTGTGTGTGTGTTCTTCTGGTAATGGTAATGAAGAAACATTTCAGCCAGTGCATCAGTGTGGCTCATTGATGTGTTTGTAATTGTTTTGGAGGTGGGTGGGGGGGGGGGGGGGTTAGAGCTCTATGACACAGGGGAAAAGGATAGATAGGCTTTTTTGCCTGTTAGCAGACCTTTCATGGCATATGTGGACAATAAGACAGATATAGTATAATATCCCCAGCCTTATTCCTTTAGGATACTGTGTCTGGTGGCTGAATATCCCTCTACTTAGTCTAACAGCTCCTCTGTCCTCCGAGGCTCAGACTCTTTACCCCTCAGCCGCTCCAGAAAGCAACCCTTTTGTTAGCATCGTCACACCTCGACTGCCCCGAGCCCATTGATGCCACCTCAGGTCACTTAGAGCTGCTGTGCCCCCCCCTCCACCATCACCACCTCTTGACATCCTCTTCAAGGCAGCTCTCCCTGCGTTGTTCACTCTCCGCTGCCCTTGCCAGTCTCAGTTATCTAAGAACATAAATCATTTGGTCCTGAGGGGTAAAGTATGCTAATCTGATAATAGTGACACATCACTCTGCTTACCAGGCCAAAAATGTGCTGGAAGTCAGAAATTGGTGCATTTCATAAAACGGTACATTTTGTCAAAGCAAGAGTTTTTACTTAATGATGTGGTTAGTTCATTAGTCCAGGCTGATTTCACTGAGTCGGTAATACTGTGTGTCCTTCCTTGCTTTCAGCTCCCACACAGATGTTGGAGCCGGTGACTCTCCCCGGCATCGTCTCCTGTGTGCTCAGTGTCCTCTGCGGAGGCCTGAACCTGCTGAGAGGAGTCCACGCTATTGAGAGTATACTACAGGTGAGGATGTGACCCATATGTCATTCATTGTTTTAAAGGAAAATGCCAGTTTCATACAAGATGAGTCTTATTCTCTTAGTTTTCGCTGTCTGTCGTATAGTTAATAACAGTAATGTTTTTATAAAATGACTGCCTGAGTCATGGGTGATGTCAACAGAATTGTCATATGACCACGTCCACAGTGAAACATTGTTATGGACAATGGCGTTTGGGTTAGGCGACGACAGTAATGTGATGACTGTAGCTGTCGTCAAGTCAAGTACTTCACGCGGCTCACTGTCTCTTCTCTGTTGCACCAGAACTCTCTCAAACACACACACACACACACACACACACACACACACACACACACACACACACACACACACACACACACACACACACACACACACACACACACACACACACACACACACAGAGCACTCGGCCCTGCCCGCAGTGAAACAGGAGTGAAACTCAGTGCGACCATAAATGACAGGAAAATGCAGTAGATGCTCACACTGCACATAAATTAAATAAATAAGACAAATAAACAGTCTGTACTGCATTCCACTGTCATTTACGGTCACGCTGAGTTACTTCTGTGTGTGTGTGTGTGTGTGTGTGTGTGTGTGTGTGTGTGTGTGTTTACGGAGGAGAGGAGACAGAATGAAACAGGTGGAGCTGACAACAACTAACTGCACTTGTTACATTACTGTAAGAACAATCCAAACTTCACTGATAAACAGCCAATAAGAGTCATTTAAACCATGCAAAAAAGCATCTGGTAACAGGGGGCATTTTAACCCTCCTGTTGGTATAGATATACTTTCATTTAAATGAAGCTCTTTGACCTTGATTTCCAAATAAATAAAGTGTAAAATCTGTGGTAAAGGTCCACCTAGAGCCCAGTTGTGTTCTTCCTGTTAAAGGAATGTTGGATCTCTTTAAATGAAATGAAAGAGTACGGTCTAGACCTGCTCTATGTGAAAAGTGCCTTGAGATGACTTGTTGTGATTTGGAGCTATATAAATAATGATAGATAGATAGAGGCTTAGTGGCTGATGACTGTCTTCCATCGGTGATAAATGATGGTATCATCCAACCCTAGTAGGAACACGGCTACATCACTAAGATGAAGTCTGATAGGTGGAGAAACACAAGCTGTCGCACAATCAAACAGGTTTAAACAAAGCCCTGGATTAGCAAAACATCACACTTTATTGTAGATGTTATCATATAATGTCACCAATCAAAACAAAGGCAAAACTACCAACATTTTTCCTTAAGAAAAAGTTTGTAGAAAGTAACTGTGGTGCTGCAAATGTGAAACATCATATTCTGTAAATGTAGCAGACTATAAAAGGTAGGGGGGTGACGAAACCCAGCAAACTGTTAATATTCTTGTCATGTTGGTTTCATGATGCCTAGTCTAGACATGGATGACTGGTACTAAAAGATAACCCTGTTCTCTGTACTTTTTTCTCCCCATCTCCAGAACGACGATGAAGACTTTAATTATGTGATTGCCTTCTTCCTCGGCACAGCGGCCTGTCTGTATCAGGTAAGTGATAGTCTGTGGTAAGAGCAGCACATCACCTGCTGACTGGCTGACTAACAGCCTTGCACTTTACAGCTCAGCAGCTTGTCAGCTAGACTAACATTAGCAAAAGCTCAGTGCCTTTCACCCCCACTAAAACATATTCATCGCCTCTGTTGTGCAGTTCTTGATACTAAATGGAGCACTTGAGATCGGTACACCGATGGGAGGAAAAAAAGTTATCAGACGGGATTTCTTACTTTAAAGGATAGTTTGGACTTTTGGAAGTGGGTTTGTATGAAGTAGTTATCCATATTCAGTGTATTACCTGCAGTAGAAGGGGGGGGGGCAGCAGCACACCCTCAGTTTGGAGAAGCAGGTATAGAAGCTAAGTGTCTACTGCCAGCAGCAAAATGTATCTCAGCCACCCAAATAAAAGCCTGCATAAAAAGATCAATATCAGTTTAAGTGTATGCTATATTAAGAATATTTTCACCACTTTACTTTGCCATCATGTCTGGCACTGTATTATGCCAAAAGGAAGGGCTGTCTGACAGGAAGGTAAAGTATATCATACACTTCAACTGATACTGATTTTTTTTGTACAGTGCTTAGCGTCTGTGCAGATACTCCTGCCTGCCCCCTGTGCCAACGCCTGTCCACTGTCTGGATAATTACCTCAGAAAGTCTGAACTATCTATTTTAACCAGGCAGACACTGTACAGATTAAACCACTCATTTTAAAAATCTGTGTCAAATTTGTGCCATATAAGCCGTGGTTTGATGTGCAGTTTAAGGTAAGAAAGCTCGACTCCTTGCCTGAACAATCAGGCTTGTTCAGGCAAGGACAGCTCTGGGTCTGGCTCTGCCTCTTGGACCAAAGTCAGAAATTTTGGTTGGCTGTTTTGCAGTTTGAGCAGCAGCTGAGCAGTTCCATGATCCAATTTCATGCATGACTGCTGTCAAAAGATGCATTTTAAAGCATAGTAAGCTTGTTTTAATATTTCTGGGGTAATCACTAGTACATACTGCGTCTAAAACTGCAGCGTTGGCTGTAACTGCTGTGATATCAAACTGAAGACAATCATATTGTCCATATATCCAGATTGTCTGCTTCTGTATTCATAATAATATATGAATACAGAGGCTCTGTACTGAGTCCTGGAGGCTCAGTGTGAGCTCCCTCTACAAGTCGCGGCTGGTTAATTGATCCCTGCAGTGCGAGCATAAAAGTTGCAGGTTCAGTGTGTGCAGAAAGGCTTATTTAAAAACCTGTAGTGTGAGGTAACACAATACACAAGATTAATAACAAAGCACATTGTCTGGCTGGCTTTACTGAGCAGACTTATTGTTCCATGAAAGATGTTATTGCTCAGTGCCAGTCTTCAGTGACTGACATTTGCAGCGTGCAGCATTTAAATTCTTCTTCTGCCATTTTCCTTTCAGTGCTACCTGTTTGCCTACTTCTCTGTGTGGAGGAACAGTAAGTCCTTCTTGGCGTTTGCACTCATCTGTCTGTCCAACATGTATCTTTATGAACTGAGGAACATGTGGCAGATCCTCTTCCATGTGGCGGTGGGGGCCTTCATGACCCTGCAAATCAAACTGAGGCAACCGCTGGGCAAAGCACCAGATTACAACGTCTGACAAAGGCCTTAAACACGAAAGGACTTAACGGACCTCCTCTCAGACGTCCCACACACACACACACACATGCAGCACAGATGGCACAGAAGCCAGTCTGGGGACAACGTTCAGGAAGACAAACCAAAAAAAAAAAATAGTCGCAGCACCACAGTTGGACTTGGAGAAACTCTGCCGCAGCACCGAGCATATATGGATCTTATTTGATAGATTTTTTTTTGGAGCCATTGTTTAACAAATATGTTTTCTTATTTAAAGTTGAAGTCGGAGTCCTGCACATGAACAGTTTTGCAAACCTGTACCTTCCACATAGCTGCAAAGTGAAGTGAACCAAACCTACAGTATAATCAAACACACAGCCTACACACTCACTCTGTTAAAAGCTGTCTAATTGCTACTGGAATGTATTGTTTCAGTTTTTTAGATGGAGGTGCAAATACAACATCTGAGTTGACCAATACCAAAATTCTACTTTTTCTTTGTTTTCCCTTAAAAAATGAAAGGTGCAGTGTGTAGAATTTAGTGGCATCTAGCAGAACAGACTTGCTAGAAATATAGTATAATATTCATAAGTGTATTTTAATTAGTTTATAATCACCTTAAAATAAGAATCATTGCGTTTTTGCTACCTTAGTATGAACTCTTTAGATCTACATAAGGAGCGGGTCCTCTTCCACGAATGACACCATGTTGCCCTGCCATGTTTCTACAGTAGCCCAGAATGGACAAACTAACACTAGCTCTAGAGAGGGGCTTTCACATTTTTCGCCACCTTAGTTTGTTGTACACGCCTCACTGCTAGATGCCAGTAAATGCCTCACATTGGTCCTTTAAATGACACTTATCAAGTGAATCAATGTTAAGTTTTGTCCCAACTCAAAGCCATCATATAGAGACCCTAGTGTAGATACATGCAGTCTTAAATGAGTAAAAATGGTTTAAATCAAGGAAGTATCTAATGAAAGAATAAGTAATCAAGACATTAGTTTTGTTGTAGAGCATGTTGCCAAATGTTGTTCATAATACAAACCTGACATGAATCATTCAATACACCAATCTCTCTCCCATCACTCTGTTATCTCCTTCAGCTCGACCAACAACCCATGTAGTGTTAACTAGACTGAATAGATTGTAGCAGCATTTGCTAAAGATCAACTACAAAGGCCGCAAGACTTTAACTCTTACATACTGTCCATATTATTTTGACCCAGTCTTAAATTCCCCTACGTAAAAAGTGTCTATACCAATTATTGAACCACAGATGTGTTTAGAAAGCATCAATAGTCGATCTGACTGATCAATAAATGTTTGATTAAAGTCATCAAATTTCATGGTAAAGACATTTGGGGAGTTTTTACTGCTGACACATGTCAAAACAGGTCAAATTTCAACCAAACAGTTTGTAAGGCCTGCTTTTTTTATCTCTCTTTTCTTTTCCCATTACATGCACTTTTTGCACACGTACCAACGTGTACCTGACCTGGTGCAGAACGCTAGTTTAGGTCTTGGTTTAAAACTATGCAAAGCTGCCTCGTGTGTGTGTGTGTGTGTCCGTGTGTCTTTCATCTCAGCGTCAGTGTATTCTGTTGAGTCATATCTTATTTTGCATTTGTCATTTTGTAAACCGTTAATTTAGCTATTTATTTACCGACTGACGCGGCCAGTGAAGACTTACACACATTTGTATTAGTTTTTATTTGTTTTACGATAGCTCAATGTTTTTTTTACTCCGACTGATGTCTAGCCATCACTAAGTCACTCATCCTCCAGCTGACACACGCAGCATGTTAGCATTCATTCCTTACTTCCTCGCCTACACAGCTCCGAGCATATGCCAGTGTCAAGTGACTGTGTCGATAAACAGGTCTGTGTTGGCAGCGGCCAAGACGTGCGGCTGTGTTGTCGAGGACGACGGCTGCCTGTATCATCCGAGCTACCTAGAGCTGCGTTTCCTCCCACCCGAGCCCCCCCACCCGCCCCTTCAGACATGGTGGCGTCTGCCACAAGACAAAAAACTCTCTTTTTCACCCTCTGCCTGTGTGATGGATATTAGCAGCGTTCACATTTAACACAATTACAATGAGATGCCACATTCATCGTCGTTAGGCAGGGTGAGATTTGTTAAGGGAATTATGGGAAGGTTTCCTGGCTTCTTGCACACCACACACCAACAAATAATAGCAAACAAATGGAGAAGAATAGAGAATTACATCATGCCTTTTATTATTCATTGTACGTGAGCAGCTCGACAGTTGCGTTAGGATTGTTAGAAGTTGTTTTTTTGTTTTTCTTTGAAATAGTCCGTTTCTCTGGATGATGAGTGTGTGTGTGTGTGGGTGTGTGTGCGCCACGTCCATCTGGCATCTGCACTACAGATCTGTCGGGGGACCCTGTTAAAAAACTCAGGGCCTCTTATGATTCATCATCGCGCTGTCTGAATGTTCTCTGCTTTGCAACAGCGGGACCACACCTACATGACCTAATAGCTTCTTTTTTTCTTTTTCTTTTTTAAACCACGTGGATCAGGATTGAGCTTCACTGGCTCAGATTGTGCATCACATTCTTCTTTTTCCTCAGTTAAGTTCCAGTAACTGTGTAGAGGGTGTGATGTATGAGAAAAAGGAGAATTAAACACAAGGTTTCTATACTGGTTCATCTATGTGTGGGAAATGAATGTGACTATTTCCAGCTCTTTAAAACTTTGAAGTGAACTGCTACAAACCTACTGTATGTGTTGTGCTAAATTTTAATGTTTTATTTTATACTAGAGTTTAAAGCCCCCTCCACTCATGATTAGCATACACATATTATGAACTCTGTCTAATGTTATATTTAGAAAATGAAGACCTGGGGAAAGAATGGGATGTAATGAATTGGAAAATGTGTTCCAACGCTGGATTTGAAGCATATCTGAGATCAGAATTTTGTCAATTTTTTCTGTGGATCGTGGAGACGCTCTCATCATGATGTGATCTGGTTCAGTCCACTTAAAATATATCTTCTCCTGTATTAGGCCTCATTGTCTCTGGGCTCAGCTGCAGAACATGAAACATTAAAAAAAAACAAAAAAAAAACTGAAATTACCGTCACAGTGATATTCATTCTTTAACCAAAATTGAATGTCCTTATCGTAGCACAGCTGGAGTTTAATGAAGCATTCAATGAGCTCTGATGAATGTTGCTGTAATTGTGAAAAAACTGGAATTATGGAAAAAGAAATTACAAGACTGAATGTATCTTGTAATAAAGAGAATAACAGATCCAAGTCTTTTAATTTAAAGAAAACATTTATCTAACTGCCGAGTCTAGAGCTTCCAGTAATTTATACACATGCTGATGTTTCAGCAGCTGTATGTAGTAACCCTCCACACCCATAAGTCTTTTTTTCCCTCTTTAGAGCAACAAGCAACAGAACGCCTCGTGATTCAGAGGCAGCTGAAACCTTTTCCAAACAGCACTTTTAAAAAGAAAAAAGTAATTGCACAGACATAATATATAATAATTAATATTATAATAATTATAATTATAATTGATATGTATGTGTATGTGCACCTCCTTTTTTTCACATGTAGATTAATGACGGAGGGTTACATTTGACCCTGAACAGGAAGTGTGTGCATTTAAAGGACAAATAGGTGCTGTAAACCGGTGTAAACCACAGACGACTTGAAGCATCATTTCTGTTCGACATGCATAAACTGAATGTCAGCGGTGATGATGTGTTGGGTTTTTTTGCGGGAAAGCTCACACAATCAGTTGCTCGCAGACTGGCTGTGCAAAAAAAAATAAAAGGTCAAAATCATTAAACTTGTTTTGAAAACTAAAATAAACTCATTTAAAACTGAAACTTATTCTTTCTGACTTTGGCTCAAGTTCCCACCCCCCCCCCCCCTGAGAAAAAAAGCAGAGTAAACACCGTTGTGGTCAGTGCCTGCAATGCAGCAGCTGACTGTTCCTCCAATCATTAATTTGAATCCAAAGACACTCCATTTATGCTGAGAAAATTAAATTCTCAATTACGGTCCGGCACAGCTAATTACATTCATACACACACACACACACACACACACACAAATGACTGACTCAAATATTAACCAAGACCCTTATTCCTTCTTATTGGATGAAACCAGTGATTTGACTTATATATAAATATAGATATTAAAGCTGTAATGAATGAAGTAACAGTGAGGGTGCTAATCAGCAGATTATCATTTTTGCTTCCGTCTCCACCATCATGTACAAACAGTAATTATGATGTAAAGGAGACCTCCATGAAGACAGAGTGATGTACTGCTGCTGCCATCTGTTGGTGATGCGTGAACATGTCAGAATCATTTCAACCCAGCGTTGACTGAGGCAGAGGGGGGGCTTCAAGCGTCGTTGCGTAAGAAATGTTATAAAAGCAGGATCCTCTCTTCATTTAAGCATCTTAGTTCTAGTAGGCACTTTTATACTATACGGCCAAAAATATGTGCCCACTTAAACATGACATATGTGGTTGTTAAAGATTACAGTCTAAAGCCATCGTTAATCTGCTGCTGTAACAGCCTCTGCTCTTCTGGCTGCACACTTTCAAGCAGATGTTGGAACCTGGCTGCAATGATTTGCTCCCATTCAGCCACAAGAGCATCGGTGAGATCTAAAACTGATGCTGGGTCATAAGACCTGACTTTATGCACTGTCATGTTGAAACAAGAAACTAACTGTTAAAGCACACTATTGTTTCAAATATCACTATGTGTCCAAGCTGTAGGCCGTGTAGTGTACTGTATGTCTGAGGTCTTTGGGGAAAACACCACTAGCTTAGTCTCCAGCTCTGGTACTGTATGAGGATGAGGATGCTTCCTAAGACCCCAGCTTGCACAGAGTAAACAGACAGTAAATCCTCTCAGTAAACTGAGAGCACAGATCACGCAGGAAAGAATGGAGATGAGATCATGTTGTACCTGTGAAACATCTCAGCAGTTTATTTGACTGTTTGTTAAAAAAAAAAAAAAAAAAGAGCATAGTGTTTTGGCATGACAACAAAAACAACCCGTGGTTTTGTCTCGAGCTGTTTTTTTTGCCACAGGCGCTGTCTCACCTTATCTCATCAGTCATTATGAGGATAGAAATGGAGAAAAAAAAGTGAGCTTCTACTTTTCCAACCAACTCAGACCCCCCCCCCCAATCTCTGATTCGTGCCTTCTTCCCAAACCCCTTACCCCACCCGCTTCGTTTTCTTCCAAATGGCACAATCCCCCACAATAAACAATAGAAAAAAGGGGCTCACGAGGGCTTAGAATGGCACTGCATTCAATGAGTCAAAGTTTTAGTAGTGGTGTGTGAAGATAATGGGTGCAGCAGTACAGTACATTAACAAAAAAAACAACAGAAAACCATCAGAGTAGACCAGTGCAGGCGCATTTTCATTCTACACGCTTCATGCAAACATTTGGACCAAGTGCCAAGTTTCTCTTCTTTCCTTTCCTTTCAAACAGGAAACTAAAAGCAACACCAGCAATATTTAAAACAATGTATTTGTCTAAAACTGATGAAAAGGCCAAAACCAACAATAAAGTGATCCATTCATTATAATGACCATGGACACTGTAGTTTCCTGCTGCCTGAAAACACAAGGTGCTGCACCAGATGTGTGTAACAGCTGAAAATCACTGGAAAAATGAATTGGCAGCTTGGTACACATGAAAATTGTCGGAATTTAGTTTCAGCTTCTCAATTCTGTGGATTTTCTGCTTTTTCTCCATCTTATATGACAGTTAACTGGATTTCTTTGTGTTTTGCTTCTAACTGCCGGTTAAAAAAAAAAAAGCAACTTGTCCAATCAATCCAGGGAAATTTTGTTGGGCAATTTTCACTCTTTTCTGACATATTTTGGACAAAATTATCATCTAATTGTGAAAATGATAAGCAATAACACATTTAAATAATTGCTAGTAGCAGCATTTGTGTGTTAAAATGGTCCCCAAAAAATGTGCTATCTATTCGCTGAATAATAAGTGCAGTGTCTGGCTGTGTAGGAAATGACTTAGCCTCAGCTGTTGGGCTGAAAAGGGAGGAAGTGAGACAGTAATAAGAGACGGACTAACACATTGTTGGTTTTGGTGACAATAATCACAGAATTACACCAACCTAATTTCTTTCTTATTTGTCTCAATGAATTTCAATTTTCTCCCGATAAAAACTTGAGACTCAGTCCAGATGTTTGCCTCATAATGTACTCTGGGTCTTAGCCAAGACAAACAGAACCAGCTGTAGTGTTTGGTACCAATATCACTCAAAATCACCCAAATCTATGGAATGTCCAGCTCTGAAGACCTTTTTGCCAGATGACACGGTGAGTTATGTTGTAATACTGGAGGAAACTACTCTGGAAAAGAACCAAAAAAAAAAGAAGAAAAAAACAGCAGATAAAAGGGCACATTTCACATGGGCTCGTCTGTCCCCGTCCACAGGATGAGCGTCATCACCATCGTCAGTATAGAGTTCATATTAAAAGGCCTCATCGGAGATCATTGGACATTCATTGGGTCGTACCATCTGATTGAGCAAGCAAGAGGAGAGGAGCAGGGGAGGGGAGGAAGAGAGGGGAGGGGGGGACGGCTGAAAGCACTGGAGTGCAAAATGGCTTCTGAGCACCAAGAGTGATGCGTTCCACGTCCTCTAGCCTGTCATTCAAAGTCCTTCCTTGTTGCAGTGAAATTCAGACACACGAGAAGGGAGAGGGGGGGATGGGGGGGGCCATCAGTAACCTCCATCCGGTCTGCGATTAATCGACTCCCTGCGGATCGAAGCGGTCGACGTTAGGAAAAGAGCATCGGGAGGGGCGGGGGGGGCGGGGGAGGGGGTTTGAGCCGCCGAAGCTTAAACGGTACATCAGCTGTGATGCTAACGTAAAGACCAGGCGACACCAGTGAGGACCTCCGCAATCCCAACATGAGAGTGATACAGTATGTACATCTGAATACACATCGGTGTTTATAGATAGCTCTCTAATATATTAATGTACAAAATATAGACTCTTAAAATATCTGATAGAGTTTGGTGTTTTTTTCCGAAGTCGAAATACAAAATGTCGAAGATTAGAAAAAGGTCTTCATTGACATCCTTTTATGTTTTTGTGTGTGTGTGTGTATGTGTGTGTATGCTGTTGATACTGTAGTGTGAGTGTGTAACGGAAGTGGTTTCTCTCTGTTCTCTTAAACTCTCTTGAGGGACCTCGTCGTGGATACGCAACGACTTACTGCGACTCCTTCAGTCGATCGGTTAATTACTGACGTGATCGGGTATTGATACAGGGACGGATAGTGCTGCTCGGGTATCCACGCTTGAGAGATTCGTACCTGTGTCACAACAGCGTGGGACAAAATGTGTTTTCTTTTTTTTTTTTACATACAATCGTATACATACACATAAAACTGTCTTGTGTTTTACATGTACATATATATACTTCAGCAGGAGAAAGGCAGAGCGATAGGAAGGGAAGTGACACCGTTCAATGTCCTCCCGAAAGTTTTGTCCAAAAAACCCTCAGAAAAAAAATAATCTAGCAGACTTGAAGCAAACAAAAGTTTCTCAGAGAATTTTTTCCCCGTCAGGACCGAGACCCAGGTGGCGAAATCTGTCTACACGCTCTGATCGGACATCTTTGGTCTCAACGACAGACTCAGGCTAGCCCACTTGTGGTTCTCCTCTACAGGCTGAAGGTTCGGTGGGTTCGGGGGTGAGTTTTCTCGGCCGTCCCCATGTAGTGACCTCCGTAGGTTCGAGAGGGCCGTCGGCGCTGCGAGAAGAGAGAGTTGGTCTCAGTCCGCCGTGAGCTATTTGAGGTCCGTGAGCCTGCTCGCTGTGTCAGAGGCAGAGCTAAGGTGCCTACAAAGTGTGTCTGTCTGTCACTTTAGTGTGGGTTAACTGCTTGAGGGTCCGCCGGTGAGAAAATAAGTCATCATCTCTCCTTTGCCCTTGACTGTGACCAAACCTCTGTATTCTAATGTGTAGTTATAGGAGCTCAGGACTTGGTACAGATCTGCAGTCACCTGAGGACAGAGAGAGGAAGCGAAATTGAGTGCACATGTTCATATTAACAGTTTTTCATTGTATTTATCATTCGTTTGTTTGTTTTCCCGTAGTAGCTAACGACTCCTGGTGAGCACAGATTTGGAAATAATTAGCTCATCTCTACATGTGCATGCTAGAACTGGGCTGAATCTGGTTGAAAAGTCAATAAACGTTGCATTTAAATATATTTAAATGTGAAGCAAGTCCTTAACTACACTTTGAATTTGTGTGCAGCTGCAGTGTAAGTACAGCAGATCGTTCATTAATCTTACTCGCTTAGTTTTTCTGTAGCTTTCAGCCACATCTCACAGCAATTTCCATCTGCAGAGAAAAGCCATGAGATGTGGCTGAAAGACCTGTAGAAAACAAGTAAGGACTTGGTGACAAAAAACTAAATAAATGTTGTGTTGTGTGATTTTTACCACCACAAAGAATCCTATATAGTTAATGTACAGTAACTGGTTACACACAAACAAAGCAGAAAACTGTGACAAGTAAACTGCATATAGTCTATTTACACAATAAAGGCTTTTATCTTAACTCTTTTGGACTTTTTTTGGCCTAGCAAATGCCTCTGATGGGTAAAAAGTGACAGGTATGGCCACCCTGTAGACCTAAAGTTTATGTGGCATTTATCCTTACAAACTTTACGAATTAAGTACTTATTTAATTTTATAAAAAGTCCAGTTTCAGCTCGTCTGTGTGTGAATGTTGAATATTATCATCTACAAACAGAAGGACTCACAGAGATTACAACCAGGTGCTAATGGTGTCATCGTGCTGCTGCCTAGTCGATTGTTCATGTTCAGTTGAAAGCAGTTCATACAGTATTTGCTCTTGTGCTTTCAGGAGGACAAATTAAAGGGGTCCATCTGTGTTCAAAATAGCTTTGAGTTTAGGCTTTAATGGTTTCACACCTGAGCAAAACTAATGTGGCCATTTATCATTATGTTGAACAGACTTTTTCTAAGTCCAGCTATCAGCCATGTGTGAAGTGCATCTTTGCAAAGCTTATCTACCTGAGATGAATTTGAAATTTTTGGACTGAATTCTGAGATGGTAAAGTGAAAGTAAAGGCTGACAGGAAAGGATAAACAACCCCAAGACAATGTTGAATGAGTGCATATTTAGAATATCTTAGCAGTATCACCTGGATCCTCTCTGGTACACCTGTGCTGTCCATGCGACTCGCCACGTTCACCGTGTTCCCCCAGATATCGTACTGAGGCTTCCTCGCCCCGATCACCCCGGCAACCACCGGACCCATGTTAAGACCTATGAAACGACATTGATGTAAGATAACGCTTCTAAAATTAAAATAAAAAAAGCTACAATGTTCTCCTCCCTTTTTCATATTCAGCCCACCTATTTTCATCTTGAAGTTGTTAAAGGAGTGTTCGTTGATGTATTTCATCTGGTCCATCATCCTCATGGCGTAGTCGGCCAGGGCGCGGATGTGCGAGCGCCCGGCCTTGTCGTACGTGGAGTCGTTCAGGCCGGAAGCCGCCATGTAGGTGGAGCCGATGGTTTTGATCTTCTCCAGCTGACGGAACTGGTCCTCACTGATGATCTAAAGGTAGGAGGAGAGGGAAGGTTGAATGCTTCTATATGTAGCAGTGTTGGGTTCAGGTAGCAGGTTCTATGGGTCCAGATCAGTTGATAAAATGACCAAGATCTGAATGTAATGATGCTCCCATTGAAATTTGTATCTCCTCCATTCTTTCTTGGTAGCAAAGAGCAATGTACAACATATTTAAATATTCCTTGAGGCAAACTGTAAATATTTAATCTAGTTTCAGCTTGGTTTGAACATCAACTTTTAGTTCTTCAAACTTTAATACTGAATCGATATGTTTATCATAGTGCTTAAAGGATAGAGACTTCTCACTTATCCTGCTGCTCTACTGAGCTTTATAGCTTCTTTTGGGTCATTTTTTTGGTTTTACAGCTCATTTACTGTATGGGTCAGTCTTACATCATCTATCATGAATCCTCTCTTTTCACAGGCATTAACTCGGGTGAAGAGAAATGACTTATCTCCTCTCTTTACTGGAGACCAACAGCTTCATTAAGCTTCACTGACTCCCATGGAACTACCTTCCAGTGGAGGCCACAGACACACATCTTCACACTAACACCTGTTCACATCTCACCTCGTCAAAGTCAGCGATGATCTCATTGAGCAGCCGCAGACACTCCACCCCCTCGTTGTTGGCCTCCAGCTCCACGTAGAACTCTGAGAAGTTACTGATGGAGGCGAACATGACGGCGACGCACTCGCACGACTGGTAGTAGAGCTCGTCGTTGCGCCGCTCGCGCTGCAGGAAGTGGGCGGCCACGTCTTTGGGCAGAATGTTGTGGAGCAGGCGGCGATTGTAGGCCTGCAGCTCCTCCATCTCTTCCTTCTCCTCTGTGGCCTGGTGAGAGGTTGGAGACGGGGACGAGACAGGATGTACTTAGAAGCAGATCCTGACACATCATGTATGAACAGAACAACCAAAAGCCACATATGGAAACTGCAGCACTGTTTATCTGGTAAATCTTAATGACTGTGGTGATCCTCTGACTTTTAATCTAAAACATTTCAGTGAAGCATCCACTAGATGAATTATCAAAAAATATGATACAGACTTCTAAGATTCCCCAAGGATGCGATAATATGATGCACTGTCCAATGATCAGAGAGCACAATTACAACTGCACCACATCAACACCAGCATCAAAAACAAATGTTATAATTCTTATAATTAGGCTCTATTTACAATGGGCATTACAGCCTCACTGTCTGTGGCAGCATAAAGCTGGAAAATAAGGATTTAAAAAATATATATATCTTGTTTATCCTCTTCACTGGATTACCCACCACAGGCAGCACAGAGAGGAGGTTTAGGACCAGTGTGCACCCTGGAGTGAGGTTGCAGATGGCAACCAACTGAGTACACCTCCCCTCATCCTTCCCTTCCAAGGAACCTATCTACCTACCAACCTACGGTGGCCACCAAACTTAGGAAAAAAAATAAGGAAAAACATTACAGGCCCTCTCTCGAGTCAGTGTTTGATTAGCCTGTTCTGGATTCTGGTTCTCCATTTCTACCCATAGATCGCCTTATATCCTACACACTGGTTCTTTAACAAATTGCTTACTTACTCTTACTATTAAATTGAAACTTCACTGAAGATCATTTGATCGTCAAAATTGGTGGCATTGACAAGTTTGTGGCTTGCTGCTTTTGGGGGGATGGCAGTTTGGACTCACAACAATTGTTTCCAATTAAGGAAGCTTCTTCAGGATAAAGCTAGATACTTTACTTCCGTGTCACACTATTTAGTCAATATAAGTGCATGATTGTTACAGTTGTAGTTATCCATGAATAGGCTAGCTAACCCTAACCCAACCTTAACCTAAACTTTGACCCAAAAATCAGCTTTTTCCCCCAATTGTGGACATGGCTTTTGTCCCCAATTGGACAAGACATCCCCAATTAAGAGGTACTAAGTCTGAAACTTGTGACCACACACACACACACTGACCTGCAGCTTCCACAGGAAGTCCAGCCTGGCTGTGGACTCCACCTGCTGGGCGTGAAGGTACAGGGCAAGAACAAAGACGGTGATGACCACTGGTGTCATGATCTTCAGAGGAACCTTGGAGTCCATCACACAGCTGGAGATCAGCAAACAAACACACACACGTTAGGCTCTCAGATATTTTAGTGAAATCTCTCAGCACTGACAGGACAATCCTGGTTTCAGGAGAACATCAGAGCAACTTAAATGACTTCGCTCATGAATAGGTAATGCTGGCTGGTTTGATCATTTCCTAGCTGTAATATTAATCAATGAAAAGGAGCAAGCTTGTGGACAGTTTAATGCAACCATTAAAAAGACTGTTCTATTCATATTACTTTGTATTCTTCTTCTCTCCTTTAGTGGTGACAACCATTCCTACTTGATCCAGATAGACAGGAGAGAGCACTTACAGACACGTTTTATGGTCATCAGCTGTCAGCAGTATCTAAAATGACTTTCAGTGTTTCAATCTGAGGGTTGTCTCACCTTACTATATTTTATTTAGAGTTTGTTCAATTATATCTGTCAGATTGTGTTGTCTATTCACACAAATGTGCACATAACCAATCCCAGTTTAATCCTGCTGTTGGATGTATATTGATTTTCTTTGCAGTGACACAGAAACAAGCCACCCTCTAAATATTGGCTCATTAGGTTTAGCATCTGTTGCCAGTTGGTCATTATCATTAGAAGTGTGCCAGCACAGTGATAACGACGCTGTTAGCGTAATCAAATGACAGAGGTGATGCTTTGGGTCTCTGTGGTGATAAAAGTTGCAAACAGTCTCACCTTGTCCCATTCATATGCTCGCTGTGAGAAGAGAAACAAGAGAAGAGCACATCAGCGGTTAGAACATCTGCACACGGTCACAGCTTTAATCAGTCCACGTCTATCGTCTCACACACATTGCAGCAGGAATGAAGGGACTCACACAGCATTGATGGCGTTGGCCATGACCAGCAGGTCCTGGTTGTCGAAGA